>NC_045618.1:90506961-90807586 GCF_009829155.1 Mustela erminea
ATTATAATAAGGAAAAGAGAAAATTAAAAAAAATTTAACTTTTCAAGACTAAAGGATCATGGGAGAAAGCCATGAATTCCATGCATTGCTTTCCACTATCTCTAGAGTTCCGCTGTTTTCCTTTATTGGTGAGCTTGTTCTTGGCTGGATGTTCTTGCTGATCATCTCGGGGTGGGGCCTGTTGTAGCTATTCTCAAATGTCTTTGCCCAAGGCAGAATTGCATGACCATTGCCAGGGCCCAGGCTAAGAAATCTGCTTGAGTTTGCTCTCGGGAGTTTTTGTTCCCTGAATACTTTCCATAGAGCTCTGGAGGACAGGAATGAAAATGGCGACCTCCCAATCTCAAGCCCAGAGGAGCCAAGAGCTCAGAGCCCCACTCTTCAGTGTGCTGTCAGAGAAAAGGTGTCAATCATTCCCATCTCCCTGGTCTCGGGCCATGCTCTGTGATCACTCAGCCTGTGACTGAGCATTTCTGTCTCTGACACACAGCCCCTTTTAGAGTCTCCAAGCTCAGCAGATTCCTGCCTCCAGAGGAGGAAGGTGAGTTATGCTGGATCTGCCACTTGTGGGGTCCCAGCTCAAAGAGCAGTGCCCCAATTGTGCCACGGATAATGGTTTACGGTACCCTAAGCTGAGAGCTCACTCCTTGGCTCTGTCTCTGCAGTCAGCTTCCCCACTCCAATACCTGGGAGCTGTGCCACACTCAGACACCCCCAATCTTTCAGTGACCCTGCGGGTCCTGAGACCACACTGTCCCCATGAGGGCTCTAACCCCGCTTATTCTCTGGAGCAATGTCCCTCAGTGGAGCAGACTTCTAAAAGTTCTGATTTTGTGATCCACTGCTCCACTGCTCCCCGGGAACTGGCCCTGCCCCCACCATCTATCTTCCCATTGCCTCGGATTCACTTCTTCACACATGCTACCTTTCAGAAAGTGGTTAATTTGCTATTTCTAGGATTGCTGCTCTTCTTCTCTTCAATCTCCTGTTGAGTTTGTAGCTGTTCAGAATGGTTTGATAACTATTTAGCTGAACTCCTGTGACCTGATGTCATTTCAGTCCACTGCACCTCTGCCATCTTGCCTCTCCTTAAATTAAAATATTTTTTATAAGTTTATATTTTTGTTTTGTTTTAAAAAGATAGGAAACATTGGGGTGCCTGGGTGGCTCAGTGGGTTAAACCTCTGCCTTTGGCTCGGGTCATAATCTCAGGGTCCTGGGATTGAGCCCTGTGTCAGGCTGTCTCCTCTGTGGGAGCCTGCTTCCCCCTCTCTCTCTGCTTGCCTCTCTGCCTACTTATGATTTCTCTCTTTCTGTCAAATAAATTAATAAAAATCTTTTGAAAAAATAAAAAGATAGGAAACATCAGTTCGGTATAATACAATATCATCTCTTTCTTAGGAATTACTTGGACTTTTCTTTGAAAACAGATGAGGAAAATATGGAATTATGTATAAAAGTGTTTATTTATGTTACATCAGTGGTAGTTTTTGATTGGTTTCCAGATAAATACATTTTGATAATTATTCATACTCATAGGAGTAATCCAATTAATATTTTGAATATTGTGAAATGAAAAGAAAAAACTACTTAGGAAGTTAATTTACAAATCTTTCAATATGTACTGATAGTATAAATCTATCTCAGTATAAAAATTCACTATGAATTGACTATCAATTAACAGCTAAATTATTGGTAAGGTAACTTTGGCTGAGCCAACTAAATGAGGCATCTGAATTCTAGTCTACTGTGGTCCTCAATACATATGGTCCACAAAGATAAGGTTATATCAACACATAAAATTATTAAGAATTATATTGTTAACAAAGCAGTCCCTATTATGTATATGGTCTGTTTTTTCTCACAAACTCTATTTTCCTAAGTGTAGTTTATTATTTCTGTTTACCTCAGTGTTAGTAATGAAGCAACTTGTGAGTATAACTAATGATTAGAAAGAAAGCATAAGATAATTGTCTTCAACATTTCTTTCAACTTCCAATTACAATAGGATAATGTGTGATGACAGTGCATGTCAATAGGAATGATGCAATTATTTTTCTAAATGAATGAGATGAAACGTGATTAGGTGAAGCCCTTTTACTTGGTTTCTTTTAGTTTTGCCTTTTCCTGCCTTCATTTCAGCAACTAAACATTTGTGGTTGGCAACCAAAGCAAATCTGTCTTCTGTTGAATTTAGTTTTGTTGAATCTCTAGGTTCATGAATGGTTTCCAATAGGCAGAGAAATTATTAAAAAGTAGTAGAAATATTTAACCTATTAAAGATATTTTTTTTAAATTGCAAATTGTAAGAAGTCATTTAATTGATCATCATTTGTTGTCTTTCCTATACCCCATCAGTGAATTTTCATTTGCTTAAAATATTTTTGGAAATGTCTCTTCTAAAAATTTGTCCCAAGGTACATGTAGACCATAGAAAATTACTGTATTTTTATCTATTATGTATTACCTATTTTTATCCATTTTGTATTATCTATTATCTATTACTGTATATTTATCTTTTATGGACAAAAAATATTATTTATCATTAGTGTCATTGTTTCTAAAAAATTCAATATATCTTTAAATAATAGCAAATCTTGTCCTGAAGATAATGAAACTAAATTGATTAATATGTTATCCATTGATAGAAAAATATCCTAAAAAACATTCAATATGTGTTTTCACTAGTTGATTTTGCAAGTCATTTTATGCCAGCTACTAAAAATTTGGAATATTTAGCTCTTTTGATTTTCTGTACTTAATTCAAAATTTTAAAGTAATTTCATTACCAAAAAATCTCAGTTTTTTCAATTTCAGCATTTCATGTCATGTTTCTCCAGAATAATATTTTCAACAATAAGGTATACAGCAATAGCCTAAAATATGAACACATTTTTTACAAACAATGTCTGTCTCTGTAGCATAGAATTGCTGAGAAAATATATGTTAATTGATTCCCTTATAATAAAAATCACTAAGTGTATACCTTCTTTTGGTTTTTTATGTCATTATGTCATTATACAGTTGAATAAAATAATGTACTATGAAACCTCAATTCAATAACACTGTCAGCACTGTATCCTAAAAATAACCCTGTGTTACTCAAGTATCCATTTTGCCTGGTAAATATTTAAAACTGTCCTAGATTCTTTTGCCAGACAACATGACTTGATGCCTTCTTAATAGAATATAAATTCTGGAGCCAGACTACCTGGGTTTAAATCCTTGCCCTACAATTTCCTGTCATCTTAGAATCATTTTACCAATCTCCTCAAGTTATAAATGTAAAATGCTGAAAGTACATGATTTACAGTGAGAATTAAATATTTCATCTAAATGTTTATCATATAATCTTTTTTTTAAAGATTTTATTTATCTGTCAGAGAGAGAGACAGAAAGAGCAGAAGCAGGGGGAGCTGCAAGCAGAGGGTGAAATGGGCTCTCCATTGAGCAAGGAGCCCATTATGGGACTTAATGCCAGGACCCTGGGATCACGACCTGAGCCACTTTTAATTATGATTAAAAGTAGTGAAGTTACAATAACTTTTAGTTTAGATAAATAAAAGGCCAAATGGTAATAGTTTTGTTTTTCTTACTTTTCTGCTTCTTTAAAAGGAACTGACTGAGCCACGAGGGCATCCCTATGATCTGTCTTTTAAAAAGTATATAGCTTTTTTAAAAAAATAATTTTTCTGCCCAGGGCCATCTGTTAAGATGATGCAAATTTTAGAGTTGGCCATATCAAAAATAATTGTTAGCAAAGTAAATACTGTTTCTTCAACAAAATCAATTCTCTCAAAAGCAAATAAAATGACATTTGAATTTTTCTTTTCTTAATGTTTATTCTGTAACTTCCCTGTATTAGCTTTAAAAAAAGAAAACATCACTTTATCTCATTGTTTCTGCCTCATGAACACTGACTTTTAGAATATAGAAAAATAATTTAGTACTGATTACAGATTTTCTAGTGATTCATTTACTGGTTCAGCATGCTTATTTAATAATGAGCACATATTCATTTCCTGTTTGCAAATTTTACAGTACAATTCTCTAAGTGCTCTACATGAGACATTTCAATATTATAAATGGCTTTTAAGCAAGTGCATCAAAGCACAATTCACAATTGACTTGTTTCTTCATATTTATTCATTTGCTTATCCACTAGAGGGAAATAAAACATATAATCCTTATCCATAGTGAATTTCAAAGGTTGGGTTATAAGACCTTCTCAAGGCTATGACTGTCACTTTTATTGTAGTAGCTATGTTCTTCTCTTAGACTAAAGACAAGAGATATTATTTCTTCAATTACAAGGTTTTCAGTATGTTGATAACCTTTAATCTCAGCTTGATTGTTCAGAGCTAAAAAAGGAAGAAATAAATGCAGGGCATGAATTCACTTTCCAAATGTCTCTTTTGAGAAATAAGGAAGATATCTCATAGAATGTGCCTTGAGAAGTCTTTAATTATTTTGAACTAAAAAAAAAAAAAATATATATATATATGATTACTAGTTTGTATAAATTAGTTTAGAAATATGAGAATAATACTAACAATTTCCAAGTATTTAAAACTTCGTATTGATTTATTCCACATTTTTATTATATCCTAATTATGTTTGATTACTCCATTAGATAAATGCTATGAATTATGATTAAAAGTAGTGAAGTTACAATAACTTTTAGTTTAGATAAATAAAAGGCCAAATGGTAATAGTTTTGTTTTTCTTACTTTTCTGCTTCTTTAAAAGGAACAATTGAAAAGGCTTTAGATGATTCAATGCATGCCAGATAAGTCAGCCCTTAAGAAGTTGCATGCCTTAGTAAAACAAGAATGAAAAATTTCATAGTGAGAATGACTAAATCTATTTTTCAGTTTGGATGTGTAAGGTTAGAGTAGGATATAATTAGACAGATGAAAATAATTGGTAAATAAATATACTGTTGTGTATTTTTTAACTTTTTCCCTTTTACATGTATTTTATTGAAATTTTGAATGATAATATCACTTTTCAAAATTAGGATCATCCCTTCAATTTACCGAATGACTTGACTTTTTTGAGTCTTCTGAGGATAGTAGTTCCGAAGTTATCCAGTAAGAAGTACTCAAGGGTCACCTGTGTGGCTCTTGAGGAAAACTGGATGTGGTTATATGGGAATTTTCTGGACTATCTTTGCAACATTTCCTCACTGTAAAAATATTCCAAAATAAAGAATGTATTAATTAAAAATATCTTTCTCTGCTTGACTTATTTCACTAAGCATGATATATGTTTATAAAAAATAAAAAATTAAAAAAAATAAATAAAAATAAAAAAACTTCCATGATTAGGCTCAATAGTAGAATGAATAGAAGAAAGCAAAGAATAAGTGAACTGGATACAACTTACCAAACCTGAATAAAATATGAAAATTAATAGATTAAGAAAATGAACAAAACCTTAGATACTATCACAAATATTTCAAACTTATACCACTAGAACCCCGGAAGGAAAGGAGAGAGAAGGGAAGCATGGATAAAATACTCAACGTGATAATAGCTTATAACTTTCCAAATTTAGAAAAAAAAAATATACTGACAGATTTCAAGGAGCTGAAAACAACACAACTGAATAAATCTAAAGAAATCCCCTCTAAGACACATAATAGTTAAAGAACTTGAAGTTAAAAACAAAGAAAAAATGTTGGAGCAGGGAGTACTATATCTGGGAAAAAAAATCATGATGTATTTCTCATCAAACACCATGGGTGCCAGAAGGAAATGAAACATTTTTAAATTACTGAATGAAAAAAAAAATTCCACCCCAGATTTCAAAATCTACTGAATTTAATTACTTAGGAGTAAAGGGGAGAAAAAAAGACATTCTTAGATAAGAACAACAGAGAATTTGTTGCCAGCACATCTACCCTAAATGAATGGCTAAAGGCAGTTCTCTAAATAAAATATTCACAATAAAAGAAGGAATCTTGGGACATTAGAAAGGAAGAAAGAATATGGAAATAGAAATATGTGGATGTGGGAAAATACAACGTAATTTTCTTCTTCAGTTTTCCATTTGAAGTTGAAATGAATATTGGAACATGAAGATGGTTTTAAATATATTCAAAGGGATTATTTAAGATAATTATAGAGCAAAATAAGCCCAAAGCAAGCAGTAGAGACGGTAATAATAAAGTGCAGAAATCAATGAAACAGATTAATGAAAAGTGACAAAAAGAATCAATGAAATAAAATGCTGGTTTTCTTGAAAAGATCAATAAAATTGACAAACTGCAAAGATTGACAAAGAAAAGAAGACACAAATTACCAGTATCAAGAATGAAAGAAGGGATATCACTAAAAACCCTGCAGACATCAAAAAGATTGTAAGCAACAACTAGGAACAACTTTATACACATCAAGTTGAGCTTCTGACAAAATGGACAAATGCTTTGAGAAGCATAGTCTGCCACAACTCACCTAATATGAAATAACAATTTTAATGGCCATATAACCATTAAATCATTTGAATTCATTTGTTTAAAAATTCCCAAAAAGAAAGCTCCAGTACCATTCTCTTTAAGAATTATGCCAAACTTATAATGAATAAATACTGAATCTAAACAATCTCTTCCAGAAGATAGAAAAGGATGGAAACTTTTCAACTCATTTTTTGAGGCCATCATCCAAAATAAGAGGTATTACACAAAAAGGAAACTCTAGACCAATATTCCTCATGAATATAGATGGAAAAAAATCATTTACAAAAACACTAGAATAAAACTCAGCAATGTATAAGAAGAATTATATACCATGACTAAATGGAGTTTATTCTAGGGATACTAGGCTTTTAAGTACCCAAAAATCAATCAGTGTGATTCACTTAATAGGCTAAAGAAGAAAAATGACATAATGATATAATTATCTTCAGAAAAATCATTTAACAAAATTCAGCACACATTCATGATAAAAAAACTTTCAGTAAACTTGGAAGGGGAAAAATCTGATTTTGACAAAGAGCATGTCCCTACATCAAGGGTCATACTTAAAAAATAATGTGTTTTCCCCCTTGAGATTGGGCACAAAACAAGAATTTCTTCTTTCAACACTCTTTTTCACATAGGACTATAAGTTCTAGCCAGTGGAATAAGATGCAAATGAGTGAATGAACTAATGAAATAAAAGATAAATAGATTGGAAAGGAAGAAATGAAATGGTTCTCATTTATGGATAGCATGATTTTTTAATGGAGAAAATCCCTAGGAATCTAAGAAAGAAAGGGAAAAAAAAGGACAATCACAACTTTAGAACTAAGTGAATTTAACATGGTCACAAGATGCAAAATAAACACATACAAAAAATCTACTGTATATCGGCATATGCGTAGTGAACGTATGATCATCAAAATTAAAATGTTACAAAATCATTTACAATTGTTCTAAAAATGAAATACTTGGACATAAATATAAAAAGACATGTAAAGGACTAGTATGCTTACAACTGCAAAATCCCAATCAAAGAAGCTAAGGATTTAAATAAATCTTACCTTTTGTAAATAAAACATGCAGTGTTCATGGATTGCAAGACTTAAAAAAGTAAAAATATAATTCTATCTAAATTGATAAAATGATTTCTATCAAAATCTCTCACAGATTCACTATGGAGATAGGCATGATTATTCTAAAACTTATGTAGAAAAGCAAAAAAAATATATAATGGCTAAAACAAATTTTAAAACGATGAAAAAAGTAGATGGATGACTGAAGCTGGAATTAAGTTTTACTACATAACTAGTTATCAGTTGCCATTGACAAAATAAACACATTTATGGATGGGACAGAAAAGAGAATCCAGAAATAAACCTGCACAAATATCTCCAACTGAACTTGAAAAGGAGCAAATCAGGTCAATGGTGGAAGGGTAGACTGTAAGAAGTTGTGCTGGAAGAGTAGGACACCCATAGGTCCCTGTCCTCTCTCCAAAATCTTGACCTAAATGTCACACTTTCTACAAAAATTAGCACATAACACAATACTATGTAAAATACAATACTAAAATTATGTATTATACATACAAAAAAAATACTATAAAACTGTTAGGGAGAAAGTAGGAGGAAAATGTACAGGACCCAAGGAGGGAAAGATAAGCATACCTTGACTCAAATCCACAACGTCCATAAAATTTAAAAAAATATATAAATTAGACTTAAAATATTTTACTCTATCAAAGTTTCACTTCAGAGGTAAAAAAGACAAGGTATGGACTAGGAAAAAAAATTTGCAAACCAAGTATCTGACAAAGTACCTGTGAAAATAAAGGAAACCCCATTTAAAATGGAGTTAGGAAGCTCTGAAGGAGGTTTTCACCCCTGTACCACTCCTTGCAGCCTATTTAACCAGCAGAAAGCAGAAAAAGGGTCATACAAGGGATGAACCTTTTTAGATAGGAATTTTATTTTCTGCCTTTAAAAAAGGGAAAGAAATTACCTCCCTGACCTAGCCACAATGCACTAACATTTACAGCCAATGAAAAACCACCACTACATCAGAGTCTTGTTCTTCTCTAATAAACTTTTGTTCAGAACAACCCTCCCCAATTTTCTCCAAAACCTAATAAAAGCTGGCCTTCTCTTTGTCTCTTCGACTTCCCTATGTTTTATCATAACTTGCTAGTTCTGCATCGTAGTTCCTCTGCTATTCTCAGACAAACTCATTTTTTCACTTAAATAAATTTACTCTTTGCTCAGCTTAAAGATTTCATACCCAAAATACATAAATAACTTTCAATCCTGTAAGAAAACAGAAGACATGAAGAGACATTTCACTAACCAGGATAAACAGAAAAGCATATAAAAAGCCATTCAGTAGCTTAAACCATTAAGGAAATACAAATTTAGCCATAATGAATTATAAATAAACAGTTACTAGAATTTCTGTAATTAAAAGTAGTGACAACACCAAAGGTTGGTAAGGGTGTGAAGAAACTGGATTACTCATACATTGCTGGAGGGAGTGTAAAATGATACAGTTACTCTATAAAACAGATCAGCAATTTCTTAAAAACCTAAACAAGAAATGACCGTATGAACCAGCATTTGCACTCCTGAGTATTTATCCCAGAGAAATAAAAATGTATATTTACACTAAAGCCTAGAAATGCATGTTGTTCATAACAGCTTTATTTGTAAAAGCCCAAACCAGGAAACAACCCAAATGTCATTTATGGGTGAATAGCTAAACAAACTATGGTATGTACGTATCGCAGACTACTATTAAGCTATACAAAGGAATAACTACTGATATAAGCAGTTCCTTGGATGTATCTCCAGAGTATCATATTGAGTGAAAAAGGCCCAATTTCCAAATATTACATGATTTATGATTCCTTTTATGTAACATAATCACAATGTTAAAATTAGCATATGATGAAAAGATTATTGATTGTCAGGGGATAAGGACAAAGGTATAGATGTGGCAGGACATGGGTGTAGTTATAAAAAGAATGATTTTGTATCTTGACTACATTAGTGCTAATATCTTATTATGATATTATACTGTAGTTCTGAAAGATAATTCCTTTGAAATATTAGGTAAAGAGTATGTGGGCTATGTCTGTATTACTTCGTGCAACTTTATGTAAATCTGAAAATAAAAAGTATTATTAAAAATAATAATCTTGCTTACTATATTCAATAAGATAGCAGTCTAAGATTTATAATTTAGTAGAAAAATGGAAATGTAAATATAATAGATTTAAAAATTAGAAATGGAACTGAAAAAAGTGAATAGTACCATTAATGAATTAAGGTATGTAATAATATAATAAACAGAGATGAGAAGAGGATTAGTAAAAGGTTAAGTAAAATAGCCAATGTCAAACACAGGAAAATTAACAAGGTAGGAAATATAGAGTTGTGAACAGGAAATAAAGAAGATAGGAGTTGGAATGCCTGGATAGCTCAGTCAGTTAAGCATCTTCCCTCAAGGGTTCTGGGATCAAGTCTGCATGGGCCTTTGCTTAGCAGGGAACCAGCTTCTCCCTCTGCCTGTCACCACCGCTGCTTGTGCTCTCTCTCTCTCTCCCCCTGAAAAATAAATAAGTAAAATCTTGAGAGAAAGGAAGGAAAGAAGGAAGGAACAAAGGAAGGAAGGAAGGAAGGAAGGAAGGAAGGAAAAGGAAAGAAAGAAGATAGAAGGAGAAATCCTCACATGTAGCTGATCAGAGCCCTAGAGGAAGAAGGAAAAATGGAGCACAGTAATACTGTAAATGATGATGAATAAGGATTTTCTAAATCTGGTAAAAAAATATCAAGCTACACTCTAGTTCCATCCATGTTGTCGCAAATGGCAAGATTTCATTTCTTTTGATGGCTGTATAGTATTTCATTGTGTATATATACCACATCTTCTTGATCCATTCATCTGTTGATGGACATCTAGGTTCTTCCATAGTTTGGCTATTGTGGACATTGCTGCTATAAACATTTGGGTGCATGTGCCCCTTTGGATCACTACGTTTGTATCTTTAGGGTAAATACCCAGTAGTGCAACAACATGGATGGAACTAGAGCATATCATTCTTAGCGAAATAAGTCAAGCAGAGAAAGACAACTATCATATGATCTCCCTGATATGAGGAAGTGGTGATGCAACATGGGGGCTTAAGTGGGTAGAAGAAGAATCAATGAAACAAGATGGAATTGGAAGGGAGACAAACCATAAGTGACTCTTAATCTCACAAAACAAACTGAGGGTTGCTAGGGGGAGGGGGGGGGTTGGGAGAAGGGGGTGGGATTATGGACATTGGGGAGGGTATGTGCTTTGGTGAGTGCTGTGACGTGTGTAAACCTGGTGATTCACAGACCTGTACCCCTGGGGATAAAAATATATGTTTATAAAAAATAAAAAATTAAAAAAATATATATCAAGCTACAGATTAAAAACATTCTAGATTGAAAGATGGAAAAACAAGGAGTCAACATTATAGATAATAGGAAAAAAAAAAAAAGATGAAGAGAACATTTCAAAAACAACCATAGGAAAAAGAAAGGTTATATTCAAAGGAATAATGATTAGACCAATAAATTTGTTTCTCAACTGAAACAATGGTAGTCAAATAACAAAATAAAAAACTATCAATATTAAGTAAATATATTAATGAAATGAAAATAATCATTTTTAGACATAAAAATGAGGGAATTTTTACCAACACACCAGCAACAATAACAAACTTCTAGTGTATATATGCCAGATAGAAGAAAGATAATATAAGCTGGAGGATCAGAGATACAGGACGTGTTTAAAAGCTAGGACCATTTTCAATAAGTCTTTATATCAATTTAAATGTGCAACATAACAATTTTACATAACAATAAAGTAATATTTATAATGGTATAATGTTTTGGTATCCATACACACACACACACACACACGCACGCACACACACACATAGTTGCATTGTGTTCCCCCCAAATCTGTACACTTTGGAAATGGAGATGTTGCAGATGCAAATTAGTTAACATGAGGTTATACTGGAGTAGTGTGGGCCCCTAATCGAATGTGAATGGGGTATTTTAAAGGAATGCTATTTGAAGATGAAGGCAGAGATTGAAGTGATGCCACAGAAACCAAGGAGCAGGAGAGATAGCCCACAAAGCACCAGAATCTAAGAAAGAAGCAAAGAACGCATTCTCCCTCATGGCCTTCAGAAGGAGCCAACCTTGCCAACACCTTGATCCCAGACTATAAAATAATGAATGACTGATGTTTAGGTTACTCAATTTGTGGTACTTGGTTAATACATATTTATCAGATGTCTATGAGTTAGTCAAGAGTAACATGTACTAAGGACCTTACACTGTCCAAAAAGTAAACAATAATATAAAGTAATTTGGTATGATGGTAAATCAAGTTTACATGCTGAAATCTCTATGTTAGTCACAAAATGTAGTGAGCTAATGTTTAAAAGCCAAGCAATTAATAACAAAGTGGACAAAGTATTTTTAAAAAATCAATTAAAATACAAATAAGAGGAAAAATGAAGAGAGTAGGGAAAATAGAAAAGTTATTATAAGATGATAGGTTTAAACAAAACTACATCAGAAATTTCTTTGAATATAAACCTACTAAAGCTGACACTTAGTAGGAAACTATGGTCAAGTTAGATGCGACTAAGGGAAAAAACCCTCTTTTGTTCAAAACCAAAAGTATTCAGCAAGTTTAAAAGAGAAAGACGGACAAAGATGTCATGCTAACTCTAACCAAATAAAATCTTGTGCAGCTATACTAACATGAGGCAAGTTAGTCTTTAAAGCCAAAACCATTACTAGTAATACATTGAATCATCTTATAAGGATAAAATGTTTAGTCACTAAAGATGGTGAAAAAATTTCTAAATGTGAAGATACATAATAACATAATAAAATATAATCCCCAAAAGTCATATTTACAAGAAGAAATAGGCAAGTACAAAAATGTAGTGGGAGATTTGATGAAAACTTTTAGAAAATGATAGGAAATTCTGAAAAGTGTTAAATAAAGAAATTAAAAATTTCTAATTTCTAATTGAAAAGTTGAAACAGAATTAGAAACTAAGATTGCAGAATGCATGCTGGGCCATAAAGTAAACTTCACACATTTCAAAAGGTTGTAATCATAAAATTTATGTCATCCAACTACCACCTGACTTACCAACATTAAGATGTATACGAATAATATAAAGATAATTAACAAATGTCATGTCTTAAAATTAATAAATTTGCTTCTCCATAACTCATAGTGCAAAGAAGAAATCACAATGGACATTAAGATTTACCTAACTTAAAGGTAGTAACTACTACATAGCAAACCTTAGGGCATTAGCCCAGATTATCTATAAAAGGCAATGTGTAACTTCAAATACATTTGTTATAAAAGGTAAATTATGAAAATTAATGAGATAAGTATTCATCTTCAGAGGATAAAAAAAGGAACAATACGTGCAAAGAAGTAGAAATAAGGAAATAAAACCAATATGTGATCGAGTAGATCAGCAAAGTCAACCCATATTCTACAGAGGCTGAGCAATATAAAGCAAAAAGGCACCAATACAACTAGATATTCTAATACCTATGATATTAGGTGTTAAAATAATAACACCACCATAGAATCTTCAGTTATGAAAAGGTAATAAGAAGGTATAGTGAACTTTACCACAGCAAACTTGAAGCTTTACATAAAAGGGACAAATTTTAAAGAAACATAAAAATACTTTTTATAAATTTTGGCTGGCTAAATTTGACATGATATTTTTAATCCAGAATCAAACTTTCCAATCTACACCTCTCCTCAGGTCCTCTATCCCCTGTTCCCACACTTCTTACTTGAATCTGACACATCCCTTGCTCCCATTCATCCTCTTGATCTCACTTCTGATTTCAGTTGAGACTACAGAGCGTCATGTCATATGAAATTTGACTGAATTTGAGTTGGCAGCATATCACTTCAATTACTCTTGCTTTTTTCCCTTGGGACTGACGATCTGCCAGTGAATTTCTCCCTCAGAATTACTCAGGCTGCACATAGATGCTGCTCAGAAGTGGGAGGATTTCATACCACTGATGAAACCCTCAAGTTTTGGGGGGTAATGGTGGACTGAACTGGTGAAAAAAATGCTTCCACTGACCATCGTCAGGTAGAGAATAATGGCAAGCCTTTGGATGCTTATCTGGAGATCCTGGCAGAATGGAGTACCTGTTGCCCAGTGTAGTAATCTTGGTAATACACACTCAAATTGCCTTTACCTCTGCTCCTGCATCTTCAAATAAACTAAATCTTTATAAGATCTTGGAACAGATTTTGCACTTGTAGAAGATTAAGATAAGACAATAATAGAATCTGGAGATATTTTTTTTCTACATTCTTGAAGGAATGTTGCAAAATATACAGGTGTGGGGAATGTTGGTTCAACATAGAACCTCTCTGCACAGTAGGGGGTGAATACTAAACTCTGCGTAACAAAAGGAATATTGTGACTACATGTATATGGATAACATAAACGACTTACAAATGTTAAAAGTCAGGATCCCGACATTATTAGTAAAGGGTTCAACTAATGTGGTAATTGTAGCTAAATAAACAAATAAATAAATAAATAACTCTGTTTAAATTGACATTAGTAAACCCGTGTGTGGAAAATTGTGTAGGTGCTTCTCCCACCTAATTTTTGCTACAACACTTCCAGATAGGTGTTATTCACATTTTATAAATGATGCAGTGACCTCAAAGACATTAAGTAGTTTTCCTAGTAAGTGGCAAATGGATGAGTTTGTCACTGTTCTCTTTGTCCCAGATTCTGTACTTTTTCATCTATGCATGCTTTTACTAAATAAAACCTGTTTTTTGGCCTTGGCCTCCATTCCCAGTGGTCCAGGTGTCTTCCAGGACTGAAGATTTCTCTGAACCCCACAGTAGCAGTGTTTCCCTCCCTATATTTAGGGATTTATTTAGATGCTGTTCTTTCCCCTGTAAGCAATAACTCCAGTTTGTGGGCACTACTCAGTAGGCTTAAAACCTCAATGTTGACAATTTAAATATCATCCCTTTTATATCTTGGGAGATCCATCAGTCTTCTGCTCCTTAAGGCAGTTTAGTGTAACCACCCACTTCCCCTTCACAGGAGATGTTTGTTGTAATGGGCTCTCTCCTCCTCCTCACCAATGTAGGTCATTAACAGCAGATCATATAAAGATGTAATTATGAAAGCAAGTATAAAATGATTTTGTTCAGAAGTCTTTGAAAAGAGAAACTGAAATGAGTCTTAGGAAAGAAAAAAAATCTGCCAGAATATTAGCAAATGAATTTAAGAGTGTGTTTTTGTTTTGGGGTGTTTTTTGTTTGTTTGTTTGTTTGAGTGAGTGTGTGTGTGTGTGTGTGTGTTGTTTTGTTTTTTAACAGAACTTTTTTTTTCAAAGTCTTAAAAAGAAATGAAACCTTGTCACCAGACTTCTGGAAATTCCAGGAAATGGCAGGTCACTCTGATCCCAATGGGAAATGACCTTGTGATTAATTAGGTGTAATCTTATAATTTGCATCTAAATACAACTACTGTATTTAAAATGTAGGTAGTAAGAAACTATGGCTTAGGTCATTTAAGTGACTAAACAGACTTCTAAAACAACATCTGTTTAATATTGGAATATAAACTATGACTAGGAGTCCAGTACTTACGGAAGAAAAATTTTTTTCTGAGACCTGTTAAAGGTGGGAAGAAAGACTTTACTCAAGCAGGAGCCACTGGAGTGGGGTTTTGAAGTGGCAGGTAGGGTTTGGCTCAACTCTGAATACAGCAAAAGTAAGTGGGGATTCAACCAAAAGCAGGATGGGGGGTCAGTAGGTGGAAAAATTGCTAAGAGGAAACATCAGGGGCAAAGGAGGATTCTGGGTAATCAGACCTAACAAGTTTCTTGCTGAAGCTTGGCTGGAATTTTCAGATACCAACCACCCTGGCAGGCATGAGGGATGCGGAATTTGATCAGATATCACATGTGGGAGACTTCTGTCTAAACAAATTTAAGGAGATTTTTGGAAATTGCAAAGATCGACTTAGAAGTTCAAAGGTAGAAGCCGATTTGAGAAAATGGCTTAGAGGAGTATGACTCAAGTTTGGTCAAAATAGTGTTTGTCATACTTTAAGTTGTACATCCTGCTGAGTTCTATTAGCTATAATATTACCATTAGACTTGTGATTTATAATAACATGTATATCATTTCTTACATGTAGATTTGTTTAGAAATGCAAAATGCTAGATTAGAAAGGAAACTTGGGTATGATTAAACACAATCTGTTAATTCTACATGGTGGAAATTGTGGTGCAGGAACATGAGAGAGGCAAAGTCAGATTATATATTTTTGACAGAACTGTTTCTTGGTTTTAGTTTTGCATCACTTTTGTTATATAATACTGAGATATGAACCTACATTTTTTTAAACCTACATTTTTAATGTTTGGAGCTTTTTCCCTTTTAGCAAAGAACATTGTGTTTTTAAATGAAATTGTTCAATAACTGCATCCAAATCAAATAACATTGGCTTCATTCATAATTTATCAGTTCCTCAAAGAATAACTTTGAAAGCCTATTAACAATGTTTTGTGTTAGGTAGTTCTAACTTCATGAATTTCTTCATTTGATTCTAGTTGTGTGAACCGTTTCCTTATCATGAGGTTTTTAGGTATACATGATTAATATAAGTCAATATTTGACCTAGTGATAGTCCATTTTCATAAAAAGATTCCACCAGCATAAGATGTTTGAACACATGTGCCTCTAAAGTGTGAATGGTAATAATTACAATCTCAGTGTCCATTTGGGGGTAAAACTGTGGAGGGTCTTTTTGAATAACAGCCACCATTGGCTTACATCTTCTATCTTCAGACAACTAAGTGTGAATATATGATTCTGAATTTACCCCCCACATAGATTTTCCATGTTCCTTCAAATGAAAAATAGCACATATTAAGGATATTTAACTTTATGCCATATACTTGTCAGATAGCAGGTTCAGATCTTACTCTTAGTTGATTTTGAACAACAAATATACTTAAGGTTGTCTTTTACAAAATCTACTTGTAGAGTCATTGATTTACTTGAGATACCATATAGCAAGTTCTCCATGCTTTATAGAGTGTCCTGGGTTCCACTGATCTTGGGAAAAGCTCTCGGCCATCATTTCAAAGTTAGTATTTATATTGAAAGCTAAGTAATTTTTCATGAATTCTACATAAAATGCCATCTGATAACATGTTCTACCTTTGAAATAGCAAAAATATTCAGTATTTCAGTATCAGTTTTAATTCTTGCAATTCAGATTCCATTTGAATTACAGAACCACTGAACAGAAATATGCTGATGACAAAAAACTTGTCTTCTAAATTGTACATATTTCTTAAATGCCCTCACCAAGGTGGGATCAAAGATAGTGAGAAACTTGCCTTGAAATAGGATTGGTCTCAACCTCAGGGCTCAGGATAATTATGTTAGTTAGCTTCTTGCAACTATTTCCTTAATAATCAAGAAATAAACTTTTCAGCATCTTGCCAGAACAAAAATTACTCTCACTTACTACATATGTCACAAAAAAAAGTTTAGAAAAACCACATTATTATTCATTTTACATTTTAAATTCAGATTTGTGGTGCTTGATGTTTGCTACATAAAGGTTAACTATTATCATTATAATTGTTATTGATAGAAGGATTTGTGAGAATCACTAACAAAAATCAATCATTTTAATTAGAGTCCTATATAACTATTGAAACTTACAAGGGTGAATAGCAATGACAAACATTTGTTAAGCCTTTATGTCATTAAAGAAAGTACACAATATTTACAAATATCATTTCATTTACTCTTCACTTAACCATTTGAGGCCATTCTATTTTCCTCTTTTCCAGATGTGGTCATCTAATTTGGCCAAAGCCACACA
This sequence comes from Mustela erminea, assembly GCF_009829155.1. Classification (NCBI taxonomy): domain Eukaryota; kingdom Metazoa; phylum Chordata; class Mammalia; order Carnivora; family Mustelidae; genus Mustela; species Mustela erminea. The sequence goes on from NC_045618.1 coordinate 90,524,403, forward strand.
GATATAATCTGAGGTTGGGCTATTTGGCTCTTAATCATTATATGTACTGCTGCCCAAATCTTAAAACCCATCATACCCTAATAAACACACACACACAGACACACACACACACACACACACGTACATGCATGCACACACACACACACACACACACACACACTCCACTATCACTATCAACAACAGCAACATCAGCATCTTATTATCTTGTAATCTAAGAACTGGCAAAATTTGAATTACAAATATGAATTGTAAAAATGGTTAGAAGTAGTTGAGACTTGAGAAGGTATGAAGTAAGGGAAGAGGCTAAAAGTATTACTTTTAGTCAATGTCATATCAACAGCTATATGTCAGAAAAAAAATTGTGAAATTATATTCAAGCTTTGATGGTATTGATAATAAGTATTATCTTCTAGCGAATGACCGGTGTGTGTAAGACACATCACATGCACCATTGTCTTTAAGATTTCAGTAACCTCTCAGACATTTATTATTTCTAATAAGGATGGTTGAGTCAGAAAGGTAAAATTAACTTGTCAAAAGTAGCCAAGGTAGTTCATGATAGAGTTATAATTAAATACCTATAAGGAAAGAGTTCTATTTATCCAGTTATGTTGGTTTTCATTAACAAATTTAATAAGAGAATTTATTTTACTAGACTAAACTGGTCAGACGAATACAATGAAAATGGTGGGGATTAAATCATTGACAAAAAAATCAAGGTAGTCATTATTGTTTTTTCCTCTTAACAAGGAATTAACATTAAAACAGTTGGGAGTTCCTGGAGGAATGTCCTACTTTTACTGTCTCAAGTTTTTATCAATGGGTTAAGGAAATTTAATTTTATCTACATTTCTTTCTGCCTTTGTTCCCCCACATCATAAACACTTTACTAGCATGGCTTCACATAATCATTGAAAATGTACTATGAGAGAAGTAAAATTTTTATACCTATTTGTTTCATGGAAAAAGTAACTGAGGCACAAAGAAATTAACCAACTTCTCTGTTAGGCTCACACATGTGGGCACTTGTGGCACACACATTCTAAGGCGGGTCTTTCTTTCCTTTTCTTTTTTCTTTTTCTTTTCTTTTCTTTTTTTTTTTTAAGATTTCATTTTTCTTTTTATTAATCTCTACCCCCAACATGGGGCTCAAACTTACAACCCCAATATCAGGAGTCAACTAAGCAAGCCAGGGGCCTCCTAAAGCAGGTCTTTCTGATTCTAGAATTCGCTACCATGCTTTCTATTCCCCCATGTGAAAAATACAACATTATCAGTTTTCTTTCCTTTAGCAGACGAATCCTTGAGGTTAATGATAATCAGTCTCTCTCCATATGACAACAGATAATTACTTTGTGTTTTGTAAAATTTTCATTGTGACCTCTTAGTTTTGTCTTTAAAAAGAGAGCTGGAGAAAATGTCACATAAAATCTTGGTGATTATTTTCAAAGCTACTGTAAAACAAAAGTTAGAAAACAAAGGCTAAAAATACACAAAGAACAAGGCTGAGAAAAAGAATTGAGTAGAAATTAATTAGTTTCCATGTCTCTTCAGACTTCCTGACAACAGAGAAACCCATGATTTCACAGATCTTAGACTTTATTTTATAATTCATAAGTGATCTACACACTTATATAACTCATTCGGATTTTTTTTTTCTGACCTATTTAAAGACTGAAGGACTTTTTCAATGTGCATGCCAAGTTAATATTTTGAAACAGGTAAAAATGTCTCAAAATAAGATTGATGGAGCATCCAAACCCCTTAGCACAATGTGCTAAGACAACAGACTTCAGAATTCTATTTACATTCATAATAATTAAAACAAAAGCTTTATATACAATTATTTACGTATTATAAAAATCTCTGGCTGGCAGTTGCTGTTAGTCTGGTATTACTAGCAAACATATTGAGATTTAGGTTGAGCAACTTGTATTTTACTTAAATAAAAATAAGCAGTAATTTTGGATACAGAAAAGCTAAAGCACAAGCTCTGTTCCTATTTATTGACTTACACTTGTGCATCTTTTCCTTTACTGTTACACTTTGAGGACAGAGTCCCTGAAGTCCATTCAGTGTTACTGTTGTATTAACAAGGGCAATTTAAATACTAAATTTCAAATCATAGTTCGAGATATATGTGTGTATATATATATATTTTTTTCCCATTGTTGAATATACCATGCACATACTTGAATTAAGAAATCTGTTCAGATATTTTTGCTCAGCCTCAGAATATCTGTTAGCATTTGTCTCATGTTGGTAGATCACATACTCAATAGGATGAAGACTTCTTTTTTCATTTATGCTGAACAACACTTATCCTATTTGGGTAATTAACAACTTTGGAATAATTCTTGCTTTGGTCTTGGGAAGATATAAAAAAGTTTTGCCTTTTCTCCCTATTTAATTAACTCGTTAAGGTGATTGTATATTAACCAACAATATAATCAACAGGAAGAACAAAAGCTAAACTTGGAGTAGAATAATGCCAAATGTCATATAATAGTATAATTTTGGGAAAAGATGAGGAAAGTAAGACGAACTGGTTTTTCTACTATCAATGTGATAAAACTCTTATTAAAGAGTGATAACTAATTCTTATGTAAACTTTTCTGTTAATACTGTCAATAGATATTGCTAGTACCCCTTGATTCTTTGTGTTGGACAATCTCATATGGCTGTGCCTTAGTAGGACAGCTCATTAACTTGACAGAAGTGTGTGCTGACCATCAGATTTTCTGCAAATTAATTCAGACTTATTTCCTCTCCTTTTTTTCTCTTTAAGGACTATCCATAGAAAAGCTTTTCAGCAGTGAGTCTTACAAGGTTTTCTTACATGCCAAAATAAAAATAAAAGGCATTTATTATTGTTTGTGATCTTGACATTTTTTTTTCAGTGACTTTGTTGTTGTGCTGTCTCTATTTTTTGTAAGTAAAATTGTCATATACAATGCATTTGTACGAGCTACAAATCAGGTAAGAAAACAGCAGTCTCTATGACTCTTCTGTAAACAATGATAGGTCACTGATGATAGTCTAATCTGAGTGGTAAGAAGGGAAGATATATTTTGTTACATTTTTCATTGAAACCTGCCTTTCTTTTTCTTTAGCCTATATTCTTTATGTGAATGAATCTGAGCAAATTGATGAGCAATTTTACATTTTGTCAGATTAGGTAAAGAACATTACTAGAAGATTATAAAGAATTTACTGTATAAAACTGAAATGCAGAAGCTCTGAAGATCAAGTCTAAATGATTTAGTCTATATATTTATAATTTCAAAATGGATCCAGTATTCTCATAGAAGGGCGTTATAAATAAAATAGTTAATCTCAAAAACAATTTGTGATGACGAATAAATATTCAAGCTTAATTTATTTTGATAGATTTGATATAGTTAAAGCAGAGGGAAATTAATCTCATGTTGCACTTTTATTCTAGAAATTATTTGTTCTTTATACTTGGATATCAGGTGAAGACCAACCACCAGGTCTCTGTTGCAGCTGTAGTTGCAGCTTTAATGAGCTCAGAAAACAACATTTTCTTACCTTTTCCCTTTGCTCTCTTGAGTCTTAGATCCCAGTGTTTTGCCATGTGCATAATGTTGAAAAACCATGAACCTAATTGAGCTCCAAATTGCTACTGTATAAAAATAATCTATTTCATTATGGTTTTGATTTGCATTTCTCTGATTAGAGATGTTGATCACCTTTTCACATACCTGTTGTCTGTACCTCTTCTTTAGAAAGATGTCTATTCAAATCTGTTGCCCACTTTTTAATTGGATTCTTTCTTTTTCTATTGAGTTGCAGGAGTTCCTACAGTTAACAATATGGGGTTGTGAACTTAAAAACTTAGGAGGATAAATCTCATACTAAGTATTTTTAACACACACACAAAGGAAAGAACTGCAAGGGGATTCTTAGAGATGATGGATATGTCTATTATCCAGAGATATGTTGGTAATAATAGAGTAACATATTAATTAAATAATTAATTATATGCAGTAGCTATGTTGGGATTTGGGGAATTTTAATTTAAGAAGCATATTTCACTGTATAGAACATGAGCACTGTTTTATTATGATTTTTAACTTTACTGCAGATGCAACTTTTCTGTCACTGGTTACTAAGAAAACAAAATGATCCCAACTTTGTGGTATCTGTCTGTGTCACTTTGACAATGTCTGTGAAAACGTGGAGATGTATAAAAATGACATTTGTATTTCAGAAAACTTTTTCATGCTGAATGTGAATAGAAAAAGGTGAATAAATTCACGGTATTGACTTACATTTATATGACTAAGAAATGAGCATAACATTCTTCTTTCCTTCAGGCACAAAGTTGATATTCTCTCATGGCATTATTCTCCTGTCTTACAGATGTTCTTGTGCATGACAAGAAGTCCTTTACCTACTTGACTTTGCAGATTAATTAAACTATAGGTATACAAAAGCATTCACGAATTTCATTTCCATCTTTTTTCAACTCTCAAAATATAGAATACATGCATATATATAGATATCACACTGAATTAAAACATGTTAATATTATTTTATGTTATTCATTAGTATGTTTTATATGACATACAGGGAATCTAAAAAACTTCATAATCAGCAAGAAATATGAGAATCCAACCTATATTTTAATGATGGGTTTCTGAGCTAAATTTGAGCCTTATTTAGACAGAGTCCACAAGTAGTTTTTAAAAATCTGTAATAGGGGCACCTGGGTGGCTCAGTGGGTTAAAGCCTCTGCCTTCGGTTCAGGTTATGATCTCAGGGTCCTGGGATGGAGCCCCTCATCGAGCTCTCTGCTCAGTGGGGAGCCTTCTTCCCCGCCCCCCCCCCGCCTGCCTCTCTGCCTATTTGTGATCTCTGTCTGTCAAATAAATAAATAAAATCTTTAAAAAAAATAAAAAATAAATAAAAAATAAAAATCTGTAATAACTTGAATAACTAAGGGATTTAATGCAAATGAAATGTTCTACAAAAATTATCCTTGAGATTAAAAGCCTATTGTGTAATGGATTAACTATGTTTGTAGAATTCAACAAAGTTTCTTTTTAACTATGCTTCTTGGGCAAGTAATTTAAGATTCACAGTATCTTTGTTTGTGGAAAACAAATAATACAAAAACAATTTTTTTTTAAAAGATTTTATTCATTTATTTGACAGACAGAGATCACAAGTAGGCAGAGAAGCAGGCAGAGAGAGAGGAGGAAGCAGGCTCCCTGCTGAGCAGAGAGCCCAATGCGGGGTTCGATCCCAGGATCCTGGGATCATGACCCAAGCGGAAGGCAGAAGCTGCAACCCACTGAGCCACCCAGACAAAAACAATTTTTTTAAAGAAAGAATCAGCATAACAACAACATCAACTAAGGACAATAGCAAAAGCCTTTAGAGATTTATGGAAGTACTAGTCAGGGTTGTCCAGAGAAGCAGGACCAATAGGTTATGTATACAGACATATGTATAAAGAGATTTATTATAAAGAATTGGCTTATGCAATTATGGAGGCTGTCAAGTCCAAAGATCTATAGTTGGCACATTGGCAACCCAGGAGAACAGATGGTGTAGCTCCAGTCTGAAGGCTGGCAGCTTGAGATTCAGGAAGAGCTGGTGTTTCAGTTTGAGTCTTAAGGGAAGAAAGAAAAAACAAAAAAAAGATGCCCTAGCTAGAAGGTAGTCAGGTATGAGGAGTTCCCTCTATACTTGAGGGATTCTAAATCTTTGCTTTATTCAGCCCTTCAACTGACTGAATGAGCCCCACACCTTACAGATGGAAATCCACTCTACTCCATCTAGACGTTAAATACCCAGAATACTGTTTAACCAAATATCAGGACACCCATGCCCAGTGAGGAGGATGCATAAATTTAACCATCACAGTAGAGTCAATTAGAAATTACATAGTTGTTAAGCCTTGCACAGTGTTCAACATATAGTAAATACTAAATAGATGGCATGTATTAATATTCATAGTAATTATTTATAAAATGTCAATAATTAATTAAACATACACCTTACAATAGTTATGGGGTGGTAAGCACTGTATATTCTTTTTAGACTGGCTATGATTGAAATTAGTATGATAGTCTCAACTCTGCTTATATTACAGAGATGAAGGGCCAAAGCCAACCTACTTAATTCTCTAGGACTTTTCATTTCCAAGTGGGTTCAAACAAAGCCACTCTGGGTCTTAGGATATTATACTGCAACATTCTCATAGTTGATGTATGAGCCCAGACATGTGCTAGGGGCCCAACTGTTACATTTGGTCTCCAAATAACTAGTAAAGCCTGTACCACAGAGTAATAATTTATGGCATGACCTAAATTCAGGAGCTCACAGAGAGAAGCTAAAAAGGTCCTTCCAAAGCAACTATCTTTGCCAAGGCAGAGTGCCCAGTGTAAATTGATGCTGGTTGTATAATGTTGGAGGAGAATGAAATGACAAGATTACCATGGCATATTCTCATGGAAGTATATGGTTTTTTTTTTTTTTTCATCTTGAGATTGGTCTTACTGGAGTTTGGCAAGAGATAATTATTGACATGACCACTATGACTTCCAGCTGGAGTTTTTATATGTAAGATCCAGGTTTATTTTCTTTAGATCACTTCAAGAATTCAAACAGCCATAGCTAATCTGTGGAAAGTAGAATTAGGTATAGTGAATCGGTCCCAGCCATGAAACTGTAACAAAGCCAACGATTATATCATGTTGTGTGCTCTACTGTGCCTGGTTAAAAAAAAAAAAAAAAGTGGGTACAAAGCCAGAATTCAGAATATAGAACCCTTCTAATTATCACACAGGTGAAATCTGAGGATCTATATTTAGCACTTTTCTACTCCTGAAAGAAATACCCTCATAAATGTAGCACATAAAAAAAAATACATTTTTAATAGGTATAGTGTAAAACCAGAACTTTTTACATTACTTATATTTATGTGACACAAATATGTAGTAGTCTTGTGAATATCATTAGTTTGTGAAGTCAAATTGATTTTGCATCTGAAAATATCAGATCGCATCCTAGAATATCTGAGGTCTCTTGCTGAAAATTACGGAAAAATCTCTGTAACTATTTTTAGCATATTCTTCTATTCCTTGCTGGAATCATCACCTAACTCTAATAATCTTCTTATTATAAGCAGATGTACTTATAAACTATAGTCCCAAGAGATTCATCTCCCCTAAATTTTGATTTTTAAAAGCTGACATAAATTAATCTGACATATTCAGTCTTAGCATTTATATGAAATCTCCTTCTCTAAGCTATAGGCCAGAGATTGGCCTCCTGAAGGAAGTCTATGATTACTACGCAGAGGATGATTTTGGAGAAGATGCTTCCAGAGTAAGCTGACATGACAATGACACATGCAACTGAAAGATCCAGGGTGTCTAGAAATATTTTGATTAGAAAACCATGACTTAGAGAAATAGTTTGCTCTGTTCATCCAAAGCCAACAAAGCAAAACTTTTTACGTGGGCCTAGGTGAAAACCCGAGGGAAATTTTATTTATACTTATTTATATATATATGAGTATTCTTGTCACTATTTCCAACATTCTATTTTCTAATGCTTAATAAAGTCCATCTCTCTTTGTTCCCTATTTTACTTTATCTTTAGCCCATTCTTTTCTTGAGGTATACTTAAGCAGCCTAGAATGAACACTCTTTCTCAAAAAACCATGCTGAGGACTCAATAACATAAAGTACTTCATCTATTGGCTGTTTAAAATTCCTTTTTAAAATTAGTTTATTTTGAAACAGGTACTTCAGAATCCACTTAAGAAATAATACCTGGATCTCAAATGATGCACCTTTAGGAAGTAAAGGATTACATTCCTCAGAATAATCCCAACATTGTTGTAGTCCACTAGAACAAGGAAATACACAGATGTCCCTGAGTGGGATCATAGGAAGGAAATTATCTTATAATAAGTTTTAAAGTGAAAAATTGCTAACACAAGCAAATGGCTCTCAGGAGAGCTGAAGCATGAGGCTGGTAATGATTGGAATTCAGAAGAGTGTCTTACTTCTTTGATCAATCTTAGAAAAATCATAACCATCTTGATAAAAAGACACTATGTTAAATTTTACTATTTTCAACCACATTATATTTGAAAACAATTAAACATATTCCTAGGTAATGTCTCTGTCAGGGTCTAAAATTATTGTGTAAAAATAATGGCTTTATTCTCCACATAAATAGTACAGCTACTATTTGAAGATACATATTATTATTAACTGGTTTATTTTCTCTTCACAGAAATATTGTGTTTATAGCTTCAACAAGAATTAGTTTTCCTTTGTACCTGGATATAATTTTTTAAAAGTTTTTGGGGAATGTGACAACCATAGATATATTCCATTTTTATTGAATATGACAAGCTACTACTATGGAATAGGATCATCCCTTCACATGTGGTCATATATGTGGCCTATAATATCCCATCAGAACCAGAATTTTTGTTCAGTATTTACTCTGTGGCTTAATTTGCTCCCAGTTCTAGGAATGTTACCTTACATGAATGGACACGTGGAAAAACCCAGAGTGGAAACATTGAATGAATGCTTAATCTCTGTCCTCTAAACACAGAAGATAATAGGGTAAGTAAACATTATTTCTGGGAAGATAGAAGTAATAAAAAATATAGTTCTGATTTCTTATTTTTAGGAATTCTCCTAACAAAAATTAATTCTCTTATCTTAGTTTGTATGCATCACTTATGTTAGAACCAAACCAGGAGGTTTACGTGTGTTAAATAATGCTCTTTTACTTACAAAGAGAGAGGAGAGTAGGGAGGGGGAAAAAAAAAAAAAAAAACAAGGCAAATAAATTCAAACATTCAAAATACAAAATTCCAAGTGTAAAGACTAAATGAAATATCCACATAAAAACTGAATCACAATGGGATTTTTTTTGGACATTTTTCCCTAAAGTAAGAAATTAATTTAAAGAAATCATATTCATGTGCATATGATATCACCAGTAATTGTTTATTGTATAAATTAGCCTGTGGTTGATTTTCAACATCTATATGGAATTTTAAAAGCAATCAAATAAGCAACAAATCCAATTAATAATTTTCTTACAAAAACACAATTAAACAGATGTTTCTTCACTGGAACTGGAGGGGAAAAAAATTGCCTTAAACCTCCTTAGTTCAGAAGATTTTTGCATCATGTAATTCAGCCTTTTGTGGACATAACTGGTATTCTGATGAAATTTAATGAGGTTAAGAACTCCTACTGGGAAGGTAAGATTTCCTGGTCAACTGATCACCTAGTTCAATCATCTTTAAGCAGTTAGATAGTTGTGCATTGTACTACCTCATTATGTTACCACCTTCTCCACCCCCTAGCTACACCACAAGACCTTTTTTCTTCTTCTTTCTTACTTCTTTCAAATAAAATTCCAACATGTTGTAATTTTTTTAGAGAAATTTTTAAGCAGTTTGTTCATCCTAGTGAGCATAAAAATATATATATTCATCACTGACAACAATGTTATGCATTAAGTTTTTCAGAATCAAGAGCTACCATAGTTGGCATATCTAAAATCCGTGCAGCTCAGGCTATATGACAGGCCCTACTCTAACCTCTTCTGTGTTTTGTTCTCCTCATCTTCAAACCCCCACACATAAAAGTGCTACTCTTCTCATTTTACAAGTGAGGAATCTGAAATACAATGAGATTAGAAAATGTTATCGGGTCCTCATAATGGTAAGGAATGGTACTTTATGTTTTATACATTTGTTTTTTATATTTATATATTTATATGTTTTACACATTTCTTTCAAGCAAGCACAAAATAATAATTACCAGTGTGATTAATTGTAGCCATTAATTTACATAATTTCAAAATTGGCAATTTACCTACGACAGATTTCTTAAAGACAATTAATATATATTCCTAATTTATGAAATGTTCTTAATGAAAGATATATTACATAAAATTCATGCAAAGATAGCAGCTTTATTATTAATAGCTATAACCAGAAGCAGTAAATATGCAGTTTCAAGAAATTGAATCAAACTGTGGTGAATTCCAACAATGGAATACTGCACTACACAGCAAAAAAAAAAAAAGGGAGGGGTGGAATGAGCTACCATTGCACATAGCACCATGGTTAAATATTAAAAACATTTTATTGACTAAAAAATCTAGCCACAAAAGTTTATATACTGACAATTCCATTTTATGAATGGAAAAAATTAACCTACAATGATAGAAATAGGAAGTTCCACAGGCATGTGGGAACTTACTAAGGTGATGAAAATTTTCCATATCTTTATCACGATTTTGGTTGCAAGGATTTAAAAATTTGTTGCAATTCATGGAATGGTACAGTTAAGATATGTATATATTTTAGTATATGTGATTTTTTTTCCTTAAAGATATTAACATTGATAGTTGAGGAGGAAACCAGACTTTGTATTTTTTTATTCCTTTGAAGGAACATAAAACAATGAAATGCAGTTTTAGGAGACAGATTGCTTAGTTTTGATTCTTAGGTCAATCCTCTTCATTGTGGAATAGCAGGAAAATTACCCTCCCTAAGACTTATTTCCCTGTATTGCAAAGTAGGAATATATATGGTACCAATGATGGAGTGCTGTGAGAACCAAATGCAATAATATGTTTGAAGCATTTAGTAAACTGTGATCATTGTTTAAATTTTCATTTTATGTACTCACATATGCACATGTTCTGTGCGGATGCTGCTCTGAAATACTCCTTTTTTTTTTCTTCTCTCGAACTTCTATTGACCTGAAGAGGGAAAAGGCAATGGATCTGACAACTTAATTCGATTTTTGCTTCCTTATTTTGACCACTGATGGAAAGAAATGGGGACAGTAAACAAAGACATAAAATAATGCTCAGCCCAGGAGCCCAGCCTATGCCACTTTGTAATGATCAGCTTTTCTTTCACTTAGCTGCAATCACTTCTAGAGAGAAGTTCGGGGAAGAGAGTTAGTTACTTTTATCCTGTAACATATAAACAGATAGTTTAGTTGTGCATGTTGTCAAGTACCGTGACATCGACCTCTTTATCTTCAGCAGATTCTGTTGTCTTCCTTTGATACCTTGCCTCACCTTTCACTGTCCCTACCACAGCACCACAAGGAAATTCTTCCTGGACTCCCTTTTGTCTCTCCACACCCTTCCATTTCTTCAAGGTCATGAGCGAGCTCCATCTGCTACATGAGTTTCTCTCTGGGTATTGAGATTACTTCAGTATTTCCTTTTTGAACTCTTTTTGAAATTACAATATAACATTTCACTGTATTTTTAAAATTTATTTCAAGAGTCATCTCTTCCCACCTTCAAGTAATAAACACCTGAAGGACGGAGACGCTAAAAGCAGCACATTCTTTAGAAACATAGAAATACGCTTTTAGGTTATGAAATGGACCTGAAAGAATATCTAGTTAAGCTACTTGGCTCTTTAGACAAAGAAGGTAAGGTCTTGGAAAGCCTGAGGGACCTGTACAAGGTTCTTAGAAAAGCAGAACTTTATTTGCTTGAATGAAGAGAACTGGGCATCATGGTTGCAAATCTTAATCTGCCACCTGTTTAGCTTGTCATCTGGGGCAAGTTTATTCAACTTGCTTCCCCATCTGTAAAATTTTATCTTTTTATCTGGTAAAATTTAAGCTGACCTTCTAAAAGGAGTATTTTGGAAAGTTTTGTTTGGTTTTTTTTTCTGAGTATAATGTACATACATTGTTATATTAGTTTCAGGTATACAATATAGTGATTCAGCAATTCAGTACATCTCTCAGTCAGTGTTCATTATAAGTGTAGTCTCAATCACCTTTTTCTGTTTCACCCATCCCCCACTCACCTCCCCTCTGGCAGCCACCAATTTATTCTCTGTATTTGATTCTGGTTTTTGTTTTCTTTTCTTTTCTTTTCTTTTTTTTTTTCCTTTGTTTGTTTGGTTTCTTTCTTTCTTTATTTTTTTCTTTAAAAAAATTTTTTTTCATTTGTTTGGTTTTTTAACATAAGTGAAAGTATATGGTATTTGTTTTTCTCTGAGTGACTTATTTCATAAGTGAAATTAGGTCTATCCATGTTGTTGCAAATGGCAAGATTTCTTTTTTTTTATGGTGAGTAATATCCATATATATATATATATATTTTTTTTTTTAATATCACATCTTTACCCATTCATCTACCAGTGTACACTTGGGTTGCTTCTGTATCTCAGTTATTGTAAATAATGCTACAGTAAACAGAGGGGTTACATATATATTTTCCAATTATTCTTTTCTTTTTCTTTGGATAAATACCAACTTGTGGAATTACTGAATCATTTGGCCATTTTATTAATTTTTTGTGGAATCTCTGTACTATTTTCCACAGCAGCTGTACTAATTTCCCACCAACAGTGTATGAGGCTCTTTTTCCTCCACATCCTCGCCAACACTTTTTATTTCCTGTGTTTTTGATTTAGCCATTCTGACTGATGTAAAGTAATATCTTATTGTTGTTTTGGTTCACATGATGATGATTAATCATGTTTAACATCTTTTCATGTGTCTTTTGGTAATGTATCTTCTTTGAAATAATGTCTATTCAATTTCTCTGCCCATTTTTAAATTAGATTATTTGGTTGGCTTAGTGTCGATTTGTACAAGTTCCTTATATATTTTGGATATTAACCCCATATCAGATATATCATTTGCAAATAATCTTCTCCCATTCAGTAGGTTTCCTTTTTGTTTTGTTGATGGTTTCCCTCACTGTGCGAAAGATTTTTATTTTGGTATAGTTCCAACAGTTTAATTTTGCTTTTGTTTTCCTTGCCAGAAGAGGCATCTAAAAAAATGTTTCTATGTCAAAAAAATAACTGCCAATATTTTCTTCTAGGAACTGTATGATTTCAGATCTCAAATTTGGTATTTAATCCATTTTGAGTTTATTTTTTTGTTTGGTATAAGAGAGTAGTTCCAATTTCATTCTTTAGACTTCCTCACACTATTTGTTGAAGATACTGTCTTTCTCCCTCTATATAATTTTTTCCTCCTTTGTTGTAGATTAATTGATTATGATCATATGGGTTTATTCCTCAACTCTCTATTCTGTTCCATTGCTTTGTGTATCTGTTTTCTGTGTTAGTGTTAAACTGCTTTGATCACTATTGCTTTGTAATATAACTTAAAGTCTGGGATTGTCATGCTTCCAGTTTTGTTTTTCTTTTTCAACATTGCATTGGCTATTTGGGGTCTTTTATCATTCCATACAAATTTTAGGATTGTTCCAATTCTGTGAAAAATGTTGTTGGCATTTTGATGGGCATTGTATTGAGTCTGTAGATTGCTTTGGATAATATTGCCATTTTAACAATATTGGTTCTTCCAGTCCATGAGTATGGAATGTGTTTTCATCTGTTTGTGTCATCTTTAACTTCTTTTCATCAATGCTTTGCAGTTTTCAGAGTGCAGACCTTCCACTTCCATGGTTAAGTTTACTCCTAGATGTTTTATTCTTTTTGGTGCAATTGTAAATGGGATTGTTTTCTTAATTTTTCTTTCTGCTACTTCATTATTCATGTATAAAAATGCAACTGAAAAGATAGATCTTAATTAAGCATTTGATATTTTAATATTTGGTCTCCTATTTATTCATTAAATCAAGGAAGTTTTAAAAACTCAAGGAAGTTATGTAATATTTATGATAATATTTTTTCTCAGTAATCATATATCAATCTATTTTGATATTTTTCCACAATAAATACTATTATTTAAGAAATGATACCAGAGGGGCACCTGGATGGCTCAGTGGGGTAAGCCTCTGCCTTCGGCTCAGGTCATGATCTCGGGGTCCTGGGATTGAGCCCCACATCGAGCTCCACATCAGGCTCTCTGTGTGGCAGGGAGCCTGCTTCTCCCTCTCTCTCTCTCTGCCTTCCTTTCTGCCTATCTGTGATCTCTCTCTATCAAATAAATAAATAAAATCTTTAAAAAAAAAAGAAAAAAGAAATGATAGCAGAAATTTATCTATTGTCATGTTTAATTAAAACATATATGACCAATCTTAATTAAAATTTATGTAAAATGAATTAAGTGTGTATGAAGCCAACATTTTGTAAAGCAGATATAGATATATATATAGAGAGAGAGAAAATGGAGGCCTAAGAATTACTTTTAAATAATTGCTTCTCGGCCTTTTGGCTAAGATCAAGTGTACTTTTAAATAATTGGTCATACAACCTATATCCTTATTACTAAATTCTAAATAAATCTTGTTACTGAAGCAGATAATATAATTCATGCATTAGATGTCAGCATTAGTACATAGATTGAGGACATCGGAAGCACATGTGAATCTGTAAGAGAGCACAATTTTTATATTGCTAATTACTTGATATTTTGCCTTTTAAGATAAAACCTTGTTTTCATCCACACAAAAGCATTTCAGAAGATTAATTAGGACTTCATTAATAAATAGTTAAGTATTTTATCTCTACATTGCCTGAAAGCAATTGTAAATTACATCTTACCCATGTTCCTAATTTGATGTCCAGCAAACAGACTTGCCTGTGGAAATTTTGTAAATCAAGCTCATGATATATTAGCCATACTCTGCTGGCCTTCCAAGTCCTCTTAGTTGTTGATAATGCAAATCAAGCTAAGTGAGTGATAACCTGTCAAGAGACACTGCTTTGGAAAGCCATACTCACATTAATACTAGCCATTCAGAATTGTTATAAGGAACAGTTCCCTCCATAATTAAGAAGACAAATGTGGCAAAGAATATGCTGCTTCATCGAGTTTTGCATGTGAATCATCCCCAAAGTGAACTTTTAAAAAGATACCCAGGATTTCTGTGAGGAACAAATAAAAATAAAACATCATGGTATGTTAACATAGCTAAATCAGCAAATAAACATCAGATATGAAAAATTAATTTGATATTTAATTAAGCATACTATAAAGCTTATAAGCTAAACTCCACTTGGACATAATGAAGTGCACATGATTTTATTAGGACAAAATGCAAGTCTATTATCTGACTCTGTTACATTGAATTTGAGACCCGCTGTTCTTTTGAAGATTAGTTTCTCTCTGAGATAACCCAGAGGTGGGATCAACTCACCGACAGCCTGTCTTAGTTTTCATTGAACCTCTAGTATGTAGACTAGATCCTCATACATACAAAGCATTCAATAAAAATTGTATTTTAGTAAAATAACTATAGTAAAATAATTAGATCTTAAAAGCAAATTTATTTAAGCCTTTATCATTTAATCTAAGTCACTCATTTCTGTTCAGACCAACTAGTTACATCCTGGAGAGGTCCTTTAAGTAAAGAAAGGGAACATGAAGCAGGGCTCTGCCGCTGGAAGAACTGATGATGGAAAGAGAAGACAGAATGTGTGGTAGTTTGGTCTGTAAAAGACTGAACAGACTTCAAAATAGGCAACATAGGGAAATAACACATGCCACTCTTTGGCTGAAGCCACTGACTGCCCAGACTAAATGCAGATCCTACTTTGGAGCCTTTTGAGTGTAGAAAATGAGTCTCCAACTAAGCATTGTCTCCTACTACTTGCATCCTGAGTATATTGTATAAGACAGGCTCTGAATAAAATTTTGTTTCATTAACTCAACAGTAGAAGGAAGTTCAAAGAAGGGTAGAAATCCTTAACAACTAGGTAATGGAAAATTTTTCACATCGGAACATACATAATTTTCCAGAATAATTACTTTTTTATAGAGGTCATAGTTCATACTAACACCTTATAACTCAAATGGAAATCATATTTAAGTTTATACTTTCGCCATACATTAAAGTTAATTACCAGTTTATGTTGTTCTGTGTTACTGTTCTAGAATCATTTCACATCTGTCTCTTGGCAGGTGTATTCACAAAAGTAGATCAAGAAACAAATTATAAGCTGATCAATATTTTATTCTTTTCTTTAAGGCCTTTTATTTTACCATGTGGGGTTTCAGTACATTAAGCTGATGCTTTATAATGTGAAATGATTTTGAAGATATGCAAATAAGAGACTATTAAAAAACAAATGACGTGTTTTTGGCAAAGCATTTGATTGTTTAAATTATCTTTCTGTAACTGAAAATATTCAACATTCGTGCATTGAAAGAGTTTGCATTAAACAATAGCTACACAGTTGAGATGTAGACTCTAGCTTCTCGAAGTGGAAAAAGAAGTTGTGTTCTGTAGAGGGCAGATTTCAAAGGACAAAGCTAAACACTCATATTATCAAAAGTGTAAATAGATAATGTTGTATATACTTGGCTGCTTACATACGTAGGGGTGTTTGAGACAGAAAATGAATGTCCCGGGTGGAAGTAAATCAATCTTAAGGGAATTAGAATGTTAAGTGGCATAATGATGGGCACACAATGCTCTCTCCACAGCTGTTCTTCCACTCACAAAACAAAAAGCAGAACAAGACAGAAGGGAAAGACTGACAAATTGATTGGTTCTGCTGTTTCCTTAGTATTATGTGCCATGTCACTTTTTGAGGTTCTTAGATAAGATCCAATTGCTCCTTAGGCCTTCTTAATTACCTTTCAGATTTCCTTTGTTATAGGATTTGTTACCATGAATCTAAGAGACCTTGTCTTGGCACTTTGACAGGAAGGATTGGACTGTTTAACCAGAACTAATGAATATCTTCCATTTCCTTCGTGAAAAAGGTAATATATGTTATGCTGTTTCCTGAATCACATATGTAAGTGACAGCAAGAAACACCCTTGGAATCATAATAATAAAATCGCCTTTGTTAACTCCAAAGCATAACAATAGAAATGCATAGCACTATAATCTGAATCTCTTCTATTTCTTTGTTCTCAGGCAAAATACACTGAGAAAGTACTTATGAATTCTGTACAATTTTCATTTTATAATGAAATAAGAGGTTTATTCATTTTTTTCAGTTTTAATCACAACTGACCAAGTGATTCAGACTTTACATTAGACCATGGTTATCACATAGCACACAACATGCTAATAAAGAGAATGTTGATAGTTAGTAACCAAAAATGATTACTGATACTCTCTCGCTACTAATGACACATATCAGAGTATGAGGTGTTTGTACATTATTTTTATTTATTGTTTTCTCTTTCTGGTTGTGTGATTTATCACTGCCATGTTTATGGTTCTTTTCTGTGCAATAAATATGCCTCAAACCATTACTGGAAAACATTCTAATGGTACTACAACAAAGCTGATTGAAATTTCCATCTTTTGACCATTGTCATAAGATTCATAAGTGTAATAGATTACTTGAGATATCAATAGATGCTAAAATTAATATCATTTATTGATCTATTACTCTATAACTTATTGCTATAATGAAATCCATTATATTTAAATAAGCTCTTCTGAAATTTTCAGTAATATTCTGCATTCTGTGAAAATATATCTCTTTACTTGAATGTAATTCTCTACCAGATTTCAAGATTAGTATAATTTTATCAAAGTTCCTCTTTGTAAGACAAAAATTTTAGCTTGCTTTATTTAATGTGGAAACACACCTCCCATACTTTCTGATTTGCATTAAAATAAGCTAGGGTTTTAGATGCAGAGTATTACTCTTCAATTCATAGATTTTATACAATATGTCCTTTTTGCATAACTGTTTTAAATTATTCCAACCAATTATTTTGTATTCCACATTTCTTATTCTTATATTCTTATCTTTGTTTTTTTTTTGAGTTAGGTAAGTAGAGAATGTTTTCTTCTGAATTTATGCATGCTTTAAAACATCTTGCCTTTAGCTTTTCCTTATGTAAATATTAAAATTATTTCATCCTGCATTTTAGAAGAAGGAACACAGCACATTACAATGGTTCTGCTATAAATCCTGAGGTCCCAGCTATAATTCCTGTGTCAATCACTTCATACAGTCTAGCCTGAGATAATAATTGTAATTCCCCTGAGCCTCAATTCCCTCACTTTTTAAAGAGAGATAACACTAGTTCTTACCAATAGGGACTTTGCTGTGGATAAACTGTGTCCGACACATAGTGAACCCACAATAAATTCTTATCATTGCTAACTCCATTATTTGACACCATGCTGACTTCTGGCATTTATTGCTGAAGAGAAAACAGAAATCCAAGGCAAGCCTGAATGTCGTTACATAATGGGTAATATTTTCCCCCACTTGGATGTATGCAACTTTAATTTGTAGTTTTAAAAGACAGTTATGTTTTATGTCTGGGATCTTGTTTCATTGATTTTATCTTGAATATTTGAAATTGTTTTGAATTTGTGGAATTTCTCAGATTATTTTTCAACTGAGAAAATAGCTTCACCTGCTGTTTTGTAAATGTCTGAGAGGTAAACGACACTTGCTTCCATTCTCTCTTGCTTATTAATTTATTCTTCTCTCAGAGCTACAGTTACAGCCAGAAGTAAGGTATATATGGAAGAGTCTATCCAATTCCCTGTGATAAATGCAGTTATGCTTTCTTGCGGTAATATTCCTCATCCAAATTTCTCTGACATAGGATAGAATCGAAAGGTCTGGATCATATTCTGTTACTCAAGTGGTTTTTAATTTTAGGATTCAGTTGGAACCCTAGCCCAACCCTGCTCCCACTTTCTGTCCATCTATTTCCAGGAAAGTGTTGCCTGTGACACCATGTATTTAAAAAAAAAAGAAAAGAAAAGAAAAGAAAAAAAAGGGAGGGAGATTCCTCAGAAAACAGTAACCCACACAGAAGAGGAAGAACTCTGGTTTCTCACTGATACAATACTTGCATTTATGAACCAGATGCTGAAAAAATGATCCCAGAGTCACACCCTTTTTAAAATTGCAGTAAGACTACACCATGAGATAGAACCTCTTAACAGGTTTTTGGCTTTTTTTTTTTTTTTTTAAACTGGAAACAACAAACTTTTATAGGAAACTAAAAAAGACCAGAGTGAGAATTAGGAAAAATAAAAAAAACACATACAACTGTATCTTCAAGCATTTTAATGGAGTATTATGACCCATCAAATTAATGTATCCACATTTTCTAATAAAAAGGAACTAATAATAGGGGCAGCATGAAATACTCTAATGCAGTGCTGCTCAACAAAACTTTCTGTGATGATGGAAATGTTCCTTTATCTCTGTTGTTGAATCCAGAATCTTCTAGCCACATGAATATTCACAATGTGGCTAATGCAATTGAGGAATTGAATTTTTAATATAGCTTAAACAGTCACCTGTGGCTAGTGATTACCAATTGAACAGCACAGTTCTAATGTCTCATGGGTCAAAATCAGTGGTTTCTTCAGGGTATTTCTCTAATCACAGATGATAGGTGTAGAGGGTCATAGGTAGAAAGAGAGGAAAAGTCTTAACAGTTCTGCTTAACAAACAAGTTCTGAAACTCTCCACAGCTTTCAGAAGCAAGAGATGAGGAAAAGACTGCGGGAGACCTGAGTATGCCCTTGAACTCCTGGCTAATGCCAGTGGAAGTAGAAAGCCTAGGATTTGGCTCACTCAGATGGGAAGAGGCCTATGGTGCCACTCAGAATCTGAGCCTTCAGCCATCTGTGCGTGGAAATCATTGCTGAGGGACTGGCAGGGAGGTAGGGGTGCTCATATCCAGACAGGATTTCCAGAGCTAGATGAGGATTTAGAGAAGGAGGCCCTTTCTGACCACCTGCAGGCTGGACTGCCCCTATCTGGGGATTAAGGTCTTGTTCTTGCTCTTGAACAGTTTGCTGGGATCCAGATTGTTCATGAAGGAGTTGTTCTCTTCTGCAAATAGGTCTGTGTTGTAGGTGATGGGTTTATACATGTTGAACCACTGCCTGGCCTGTGGGCTAATGCCATAGCAGGTGAAGGCGTACTGCCACTACAGCAGGCCCAGCTGCCTGATGAGCAGATGATTGTAAGCGGTGAAGGTGCCTGTGAGAAAATGCCAGGATAATGCTCTGCCCAGGAACAGATCTCAGTGTCCTGTGCTAACACTGGTTTCCCTCTTTTGTAGACAAGGCAAACCTCCCCCTGCCCATGCTCACACATCACGCTGCAAGAACCAAAGTGAGACTTCTCTGGCTGGTTCTCCCAGGCTTCAAGTGCATCGTCTTCCAGGTCTGCCAGAGTTGGTGCCTTAGGAAGTGAACACATGGAAGACTGGTTGAGTTGACTCAGTGCTGAGATGCTGTCAATGGCCATGCTGCCATGGATGCCCCATCATCCAGCTTCACACTCCGTGTCATGGGGAAGCCATCATTGGTCATCAGGTAAAAATTCTTCACATCCTCAGGTAGCACACAGTTATCTTGTTGTGCCCATGAAGAAATCATACAATGTTCAGCAGGGGGTTCTCTATGATAGCCACCTCTACCACACCTGGGGAAGATTCTAATATGTGGGTGATCCCCAGGGTCAGCTTCTTCAGGTGCAGCTTGCTGCAGCCTGGGAGGTGGGGTGGTGTCTCCTCCGTGGTTCGCGTGGCAGGTGCAGCGGTGGGGATTAGAAGGGGAGGGCAGCAGAGCTAGATGCTGCTCCAGAGGCTCAGTCATTAAGCTCACGGCATGCCGAGAGTTGTCTCTTAACAAGTTTTTAAGTATAAAATACAGTATTGTTATCAGGCACAGCGTTGTACATCAGATCTCTAGAATTTATTTATCTTGTATATTTGAAATTTAGTACATATTAGTAATTCCCTGTTTCTTCCCCACGCCAGACCCCTAGAAACTACTGTTGTATTTTCCCTTTCTATAAGTTTATCTCACATACCTCACATAAGTAGATTCATGCAGTATCTGTCCCTTAGTGACTGACTTATTTTGCTTAGCATAATGTCCTCCAACTTCATCTATGCAGTCACAAATGACAGGATTTCTTTCTTTTTTATTCTTCAGTAATATTCCATTGTATGTCTATATGGCTTTTTTTAAATCCATTCATCCATTGATGGACATTTAAGTTTTTTCTATATCCTGGCTGTTGTGAATAACATTGCAGTGCATATTGAAATGTTAATATCTCTTTGAAATCTGACTTGAGTTCTTTTGAATAAATACCCAGAGGGGGGATTGCTGGATCCTACTGCCAACTATTTATTTTATAATTTTCAAAATTTGTAGCTATCATTACACCCCTATTCTCTTTGTACTTCTGTATTTAAACATTAAAAATATGTTTACTGTCATTGTAGTGTGGTTTGAAGAAGCAGCAGATCTTTTTTTGTTCTGTCCACTCTCTCAATCAAAAAGTAGTTGTTTTCAGTGCAAATTCCAGGATTCCTTCTTAATTACCAAAATAGATGCTTGAATTGTCTGCATTTAGCCATGCTTAGAAATATATTAGCCACCTGATATATACATAAATTTGCTTTTAAAGTGGTGTCATCATTAGGATTGCAATGTCACCAAGTCCAGCAGAAACAAATTTTATAAGCTGTGAATGTGAATTTTTGGACTTGGAAGCTGAGACATGCATTTTGTATTTATTACTGTCATTTAAAGAAATAGTCTCATAAAATAGGAAAGATAAAAATATAAATCTCCTTAGGAGTTATTGTTAATTCATTGATCTGATTGACAGTTTTAGCAGAGGGCTATGTAAGTTTGGGCATGAGAAGATTATTCTTGGATTCATTATATAAAGTTCATGCCAAGTTTAATCTGTAATCCAGTCCATAAAATGATTTATAAGACAAATATTTGAAAGTTTTCTGGGACTGGATAAGATCTGAAAGACTATTTTTCCTGTGTTCTGATGGGTCATTTTATAACTCTTCTCTGCTTCACAAGTTCCAACTTTTTGACTTATTAAAGCATGTGTATTTTTAAATAAATCTTAAAAATATAACACAATGTACAACATTCCAGTTGGGACTCCTTCTCTGAGTTCTAAAAATAATTTAAGTTTAAAATAACCTGATTTTATATAAAATCTTAGTCCCTTGATTTCTTACCACTAAGACTCATTCTCTCCTCTTCAAATACAATTTGAACTTAGGCATAAAGTATTTATTCCAAAGTGATATAACACACAGAAGTTTTTATTTTCCATCCTGGGACATCTTTAGTGAATAATGATGGTTGAGGAAAGCTAAACATCCATTAACAGTGCCCATCAGTTTTATGAAATTGTTGTCAGGACCATTTCTATTACTCTAAAATCAGCTTAGATACAGTTTTCTAAAAACATATTTTATTTATTTATTTGTTAGAGAGAGAGCGAACACAAGCAGAGTTGTGTCAGGCAGAGAGAGAAGTAGACTCCCTGCTGAGCAGGGAGCCCGATGCAGGACTCAATCCCAGGACCCTGGGATTATGGCCTGAGTGGAGGGCAGACACTTAACCAACTGAGCCACCCAGCTGCCCCTCATCTTGAATACTGCTATGAGAAATTGTCATTTCCTTTAGGAAACTCTCTGGAAAACTGTTTATATTCCAAAGTCCTTTTTAAATTTTTTCTTTCTTTAAGAGAAAGAGAATGAGCATGGGGGGGAGGGGAGAAGGGAGAGGCAGAGGAGGAGGGAGGTAGAGAATCCTAAGCAGGCTCCGTGCTAAGAGTGGAGCCCAACCTGAGGCTCCATCTCATGACCCTGAGGTCATGACCTTAGTCAAAAATCAAGAGTTGGTTGCTTAACCTATTGAGCCATCAAGGGACCACTACTACAAAATCCTTTAGCTTTTAGTCTTCAGGATGGCATTTGGCTTCTATAACACAGACTTTTTACATGTAGTAATGTGTGTGTGTGTGTGTGTGTGTGTGTGTGTGTGTGTGTGTAAAACAGGGATCCCTGATGTGTTTGTTTCTCATTTCGACAGTTAACTTTATTGCACTCTGACAATTGGGTCTGTGTTACCATCTGTCACTCAGGGAATGTGTCTGTCAATTAACACTTCTACAACACTATCTGTCAACCCACAAAAGTTACCAGGAAAATAACGTGAAAGCTACTGTCAAGAGGAAATTGAACTAGGTATCGAGTTCTTTGAAAGTACATTTATTTCACAGCATCTGCGTGTCAAGTAGTGATGAATGCCCTTTCTAACTAGGTGAGAAAGTGAAATCTGTCTCTTTAAAGAAACTTCTATAAAGTAGGATATGCTCTTTCATCAATGGCAATTGATCTATAACATGTTTTCAAATTTATTCATTTATTTATATATAATTTCAAAGTATATTCAAAACACCTCATTGTAATTTTTTAAACCCTATATTTAGGAAATATCTAGTACTTTATTTAGGAAATGACTTAATGAAAACTTCTGATATTTTACTCATCCTACCATAATATAACTCATAAAATCTTCAGGTTAAACTATTAAGGGTGAATATCCTTTCCAAAAAGAACGTTTCCTTGTATAATGACCCGATGTTTTTCCAAAGTTCACTTTAGAAGATTATCCATACTCTATAAAATCCTACTTATGAAGGATAGATTTCTAAAACAAACACAACACACTGGACTCACAATTGTGAAGGTCTAAGGGAAAAAGATTTCTCAGTTACCTATTCTGCTTGTTCAAATGCATCCTGTAATTATATACTTTAGAACCTGAAAATAAAATTTCATTAGTCCAAGAGTCTCATCAAGAAGCTTTGTTATTTGGGGCTCCTCGGTGGCTCAGTGGGTTAAAGCTTCTGCGTTCGGCTCAGGTGATGATCCCAGGGTCCTGGGATCCAGCCCTGCATCGGTCTCTTTGCTCAGTGGGGAGCCTGCTTCCTCCTCTTTC
Source organism: Mustela erminea (assembly GCF_009829155.1). Lineage (NCBI taxonomy): Eukaryota > Metazoa > Chordata > Mammalia > Carnivora > Mustelidae > Mustela > Mustela erminea. The sequence goes on from NC_045618.1 coordinate 90,548,107, forward strand.
TCTGCCTGCCTCTCTGCCTACCTTTGATCTCTGTCTGTCAAATAAATAAATAAAATCTTTAAAAAAAAAAAAAAAGAAGAAGCTTTGTTATTTATATTTCCAACACTCAACAGAGTGAATGAATTGATATACAACTGTGCATATGTGTGTATGTGTATGTGGTGTGTGCACACATTAACACACACATATATCTTCACAGTTTCATGCTAAAAGGACTATTGTTCCCTTAAAGTAATTTAATCTGCTTTTATAATTTTCTATTTTTTCCAACCTACTATACTGCAGAGGAGTACACATATATGTGTATGCATAGACACATACATAAGTTCAGACACAAACTTCTATGCGTGCGTTTGTATGTGACTCTGCGTATATGTACCTAAACACATGCATGTATTCATCTGAAGGAGAATAGGTTAGAAAAAAATAGAAAATTACGAAAATAGATTAAATTACTTTAAAAGGACAACAGAGCCCATTTAGCATGAGAACTGTATATACACTTGTTAATATGCATGGGTTTTGGAATCCAACTATGGCTCAGACCCACCACAATGGCAGTGCAATAGAAAACTTTTTTTTTATATCTCTCAGCTTTAGGTCCCTAATCTATAAAATGAGAATAGGAATATTTTCATGAGTATTCAATAAAGTAATAAATTGAATGTGCCTAGCTATAAAAGGGTACATGGTAAGAACTCAGTAAATGTAAATGTTAGCTAAAAATTGGTAAAATTGTTTCACACATCTAATGTACCTCTGAAGGCATAATTACACTGTCAATAAACACAAAATTCATATTAATAACATTGAGTCATTTGAGTCATACGTATCCTTAGATTATAAGAGAAGAAAAGGTATTCCATTCTCCTCTTGTTAGATAATGAAATTAAACCCCTAATATCCTTGATGAAGAAAAATGTAATTATTTCCAATTTCCTATGTTAATTGAATTACAGAAAAGCATGATGAATTCTTGAGAATGCTTCACTTCATATTTAATATTTCTGGTGTTGTTGTCTAGCTTCTGAGTTATTTCCATTATTGACATCAACCCTTCAAATCACTAGGATGGTGTGTTTTAGCATATCTCCTAGAAAACTAACTGAATGCTACAAATTGATCATCATCATTACATACCTGCAAAAATAGTGCTTATAACCATGAAAGGCCATACTTAAGCTTGTGTTCAAGTGGTGTCTTTGAGGAATATGAAATTTTTGATAAGCCTCAACTTGAAGCCTTCCAAAATCTGACATCATTGCCACCAACTCAAATGTTTTTCTCATGAAAACCTACTGAGATCACTAAAGCTTTTAGCCAGTTATATTAATGTCCTTTGCTGAGAATATTTCCTTCAAACATTAGGAAGTAGATTGTATTTCTCTGAGGTTTATATTTTAGAGGGCTCATTTATATCTAACTTTCAGCCTTATTCTCTGTGGGATTTCTTTACATGTCTGATCTATTTTTATTATCAAGGGAAATATTTATGCTTTTCAATGCAAGGTTAAATACAGAAATATTTCAGTAAAACACAAAAGAAGAATTGTTGCCTTCTTTGTCAGCTCGAGATTCTCCCCAATATTGTAAAACACAGCAAATTGAACTCATAAGGCTTCTCTGTGGTTTCTCCAGTATACCACATTTCCACACTTTGTTTTTGCTCATAAGTAAAGGAATTTTATTTATTTGTTTGTTTTTAGAGAGACGGGACGTGCCGGCACATGCAGCGTGGGTGGGAGGTGGGATGAGGGACAGAGCAATAGAGAGAATCTTCATCAGACTCTCTGCCCAGTGTGGAGCCCCACTCAGGGCTTGATCTCACAACCCCAAGATCATGACCTGAGCTGAAATCAAGATATTTAACTACTGACCCATCCAGATGCCCCAGTTAGTGCAACAACATACCTGGGTTTGATGTCAAATGAAAAGTTTCTCAGTACCCATTATGACATTTAGGAGAATGGTGCTCAATAATTGTTGTCTTCATCATACAGAATTGTAGTTTATACATAAGAACTATTTAGCTGCTACAGCTTTTAGGGGGCTCCCCCCTTTTTTTTACTCTTAATCTTTCTCTCTCTGTGTCAATATTTCTCACTCTCTGTCCTCTTTCCTTCTGGTGTAAGTGAAAAATGCAAACCTGAATAGCCAAGAGTAGATGAAGTGAAACATAATAAGAACAAGAGAATGTTGGAGGGACTTCAGCAAGACGGCAAATTAGGTAGTTCTTGACTTCAGTTCCTGTCACAGTAAAAGCAACTTGCAAATATCTAGAGACAAGACAACTTTGTGAAGATGTTAGAGACAGGGGATGAAGCTGATGAATCCCCTCAGGCCACTACAATGGAGAGCCCCTACATTAAAGGGGGAAAGGGAGTTGTTTCACTTTGACTTCGTGGTCCCTCTCCCAACTGGTGGAGTGCTGCACTGAGGGGTTGCCCAGGCCTCTTGTTTCTCCAGTGGGAACATGAGAACCTAAAGTGGACACTCAAATTCCCCCACATTCAGGGATACTTTTTTGGAACACTTACTTAGGTATTGCCTCATGGAATTCACCTGGGGAATCAGATAGAGACTGAGAAGGGTGGAGGGCTCACAGCAAAGAGCATCTGGATCTTTGCAGACGGCATTCCTCTTGGTGATGAAAACTGAGTAGAGATCCCAGCCAGTGGTTCTGCCCATCTGCAGAGCAAAACTGGGGCCCCATCTGGCCTGGGAGCTCTGTTGGCAGTTCTGCCCAGTTTGGGTCCTCAGCCACTGAGCCATCAGGACTAATCAGATGATTGTTTTGGCCCTGTCAGGACAGGGAGCCAAGGCAACTCTTCCACCCATCTGTTGAGCATAGCATCTGCTCCCACCTAACTTGGAACCCTGGATAATAATGCCAGGCAACCTTGGAGCCCAATCTGGTAGTTGAGCTCAGCCTGCAGTCCCACTCATTTACTGAACACAACCTGGAGCCTTGCCAGGCAGAAAGCCAGTGACCCTGACTGATCTTGGAGCACAGCTTCTAACCCTGCCCAAATGTGGGGTATAGCTGATGGCCCCACCGAAGCAGGGTGCCAGGCCAGCTGCCTTACCCAAAAGGGGACCACAGCTAGCCGCCTGCCCAATAGCAAAGAATCACCTATAGCCATGCCCCACTTTGGGGCACAGCCTGTTGGCCCACTGATCATAGCAGGGCCCAAGGCTCTGTGTAATTGCAACACCTTATAACCTAGAAGAAATGGATAAATTCCTAGAAATATGCAACCTGATTAGACTAAGTCATGAAGAAATAGAAATGTGAACAGACCATTAGCCTGCAAGGAGATTGCATGAATAATCAAAAATCTCCCAACACAGAAAAGCCCGGGACCAGAAAGTTTCACTGGTGAATTCTACTAAACATTTAAAAAACAATTCATGCCAATCCTTCTAAAATTAATCCAAAAAATTAAAGAGAAGAGGGGTGCCTGGGTGGTTCAGTGGGTTAAAGCCTCTGCTTTCGGTTCGGGTCATGATCTCAGGGTCCTGGGATCAAGCCCCGCATCGGGCTCTCTGCTCCGCAAGCAGCCTGTTTCCTCCTATCTCTCTGCCAGCGTCTCTGCCTACTTGTGATCTCTGTCTGTCCAATAAATAAATAAAATCTTTAAAAAAAATAAAGAGAAGAGAACACTTTCAAATGTAATTTATGAGGCCAGACTAACCCTGTACCAAAGCCAGATAAAGACACTACAAGAAAAGAAAATTATAAGCTTATATCCCTGATGAATATGATGCAAAAATTCTCAAAATTCTAGCAAACCAGATCCAAAAGCACATTAAAAGGATCCTACACCATGATCATATGGATGCAAAGATGAGTCTACATATACAAACAAATCAATACATGTGACACATTAACCTTAATACAATGAAAAATAAAAATCATGTAGTGATCTCAATAGATGCAGAAAAAGCATTTGACAAAATTCAATCCTTTCATAATAAAAAACCATCAACAAATTAGGCATGGACATGATGTACCTTGACATAATAAAAACTGTAAACGAAAAGCTCACAGCTAACATCATATTTAACAGTGAAAGTTGAGACCTTTTTTTTCTAAGATCAGGAACAAGAAAAGGGTACACACCCGTGCTACTCCTATTCAATGTAATACTGGCAATTTTAGTCAGAGAAATTAGGAAAGATAAAGAAAGCATACAAATCAGAAAGGAAGAAGTAAAATTTTTTTGTTTGCATTTGTATACACTAACAATGAACTATCTGAAAAAGAAAGAAAACAATCCCAAGGCCTTACTATTTTTTATAGTGAGCCACCAAACAAGCCAGTCAATGTATACTGGAAACAAGCTGTCACATGATATTCATGTTGTATTCACCTTGACTGACTTATTTAACTATATAAACACTTACAGAAACTAGTCAGTGTCAGGGTATAGAACAGACTTGCAGTCTGGCACATTCATCAAAAATGTGCAGGAGTTTTCAGGGCCCCTGCTGGGCTGCTTCACTTAACAATTTGTTTTTGTTTGTCTGGTTGTATTTTTCTTTTAATCTCAGATGCACAGACTCGAGGAAAGCATATGGTCACTTTAGATCCAGTATTTTAGCTGAACTGTCTATACTATAGCCATAGGCTTTGGTTGATTATATTGGATTCTCTACTTAAGTAATAATTTCATTTTCAAATAATGAAAGTTCTTCTCGTCTAAACACTGAACAATAATTTTTATTAAATTCACCATAATCATTAGATATTTATGATGATAACAGGCATGATTGTCCTATTCCTGTTATTGAGAAAACTCTTCATAGATCTCTCTCATTTCTGTACATCATAGGAAATGAGACACTAAGTTCCTTTGCTCTGTACTCTAATTTCAAGCATGTCTATACAGCAAATAGCCCTAGAAGATAGAGACAGTGTCTTCAGCTGAAACAAAGAGCGGTCATTCTTATTGTCCAGTGTAGTATAACAATGTCTCAATGTGGAGCAAAATGTAGACATGCTTACTACCCATTATAATGGGTCCTAATTTCCTAAGCTCAGGGTTCTTCTGAATGTCAACCAGTCACATGTACATGTATCCATTGGTCTTGGGGCAAGTTGAACACACACACAAATAAGGAGATTCTCATGTTACTTACTGTACTGTGAAAAAAATAAAGACCTTTCTCTTAGTTTATAAATTATGTGCTCTATGAGCAGTCATGAAATAGTGGCAGGTTAAATTGTAAGCTCTTCCCCAGAGCAAAATCTCAAACCATTCATACTTACTGACAATTTTGCCATTCAGAATGGGATTCTTTAAGAGTTGTGACTTTATGGAAGAGGAAGGACAAGATTCCTGTGTGTAGATTCAGTGATATAAAAAGATTCCCAGACATCCAGTAGTGTATGCTCTAACCCAAGGCTGGTATTGGTGGTGGGGGTAACAAGGGTTCCTCGTTGTACTACCTAATAATAAATATTTAAAGGCTGACCAACCAGAAAAGAATTGACTCGAGCTGCTCTGATAGTTCTGTGGTTGCTGCTTACTCTCGTTTAAGCAGACAAAGGAAAAGCTATTGTTATAACAACAGGACAACACATTTTTTAAAAATATTTTATTTATTTATTTGAGATAGAGAGAGGGAACAAACGAGCAGTGAGGAGGGGCAGAGGCAGAGGGAAAGGGAGAAGCAGACTTTCCGCTGAGGAGGGAGCCCTACACCGGGCTTGATCCCAGGACTGTGGGATCATGACCTGAGCCAAAGGCAGACGCTTACCCCACTGAGCCACCCAGGCGCCCTAGGACAACACATTTTCCATCCCCATTGGAGAAGCAATTTGCCTGTGTATGTGGAACCAATGAGAAAAATATCTCTCAACACCCCTGGATGTCTTCCCCCAACTCAATCCCATTGCCATTGCCCAGTAATTTTATCAGGCAGATGAAAGCCACCTGGATGATGGTGTGCCATGCTGGAGGCACTGTCAGCCTGTGACCCTGAATTGATGTAAGTCACTCAGGAAGGACAAAAACTGTAAACAATATATTTTTTTTTTTCAGGGGACCATGTGTACCTCAGGAACTGTACCTCTTGCATGAGGGCCAAGTGTTAATTTTTAATATGCCACCCTGGCAAAAACACAATGACTTCTACCATGAAAGTATCACAGAAGACATTCAAGTGTACAAGGACATTCCACTAAAGACCATGTAGTCCTCAGTTGTCACCAGAAATATCTCCAAAATGAAGAGAAGCTTGTTTGCTCAGGGGAGCTTACCAGAACAGTGGAGAATTAGCCGCAAAGAAGAATGAAATCTTGCCGTTTGCAATAACTTGGATGGATCTAGATTGTACAATGCTTAGGTGAAATAAGTCAGTCAGAGAAGCCAAATATCATCTGATTTCCAATCGTGTGTGGGCTTTAAAAAAGAAATAAAATAAAGGACAAAAGGTAACAACAAAAAACAGATTCTTAACAACAGAGAACAAAATGATGGCCACCAGAGGGGAGGTAAATGAGGGATGGGTGAAATAGGTGAGGGAAGTTAAGAGTGCACTTATAATGAAGAGCACTGCGTAACATATAGAATTGCTGAATCACTGCGTGATATACCTGAAACTAATATAACACAGTATTTAATTATATTAGAATTAAAATTAAAAAATAATAGAAAGTATAAACTAATAGATATATAGGTAGAGAGATCATTTTTTTTAAGACTCATTATCCCTACAATGGGGAGGTCTAGTGAAAAAAGCTGAAATGATCAATGAAACCACTTCAGTTATAGTCAGCATTTAGGGCAGTTTCTGCTTTACTGACCGAGGTTGCTTTGGATGATAAAATTGTCCTAGACTTCCAACTTTTGAGAAAGGTACTGTTTGTGTAATAGTTAATACAATCAACAGATTGGGCCAAGTGGAAAAACCAGTTTTTTTTTTTTTTAAGATTTTATTTATTTGTTAGAGAGAGGGAGAGAGAGCGAGCACAGGCAGACAGAATGGCAGGCAGAGGCAGAGGGAGAAGCAGGCTCCCTGCTGAGCAAGGAGCCCAATGTGGGACTCGATCCCAGGACGCTGGGATCATGACCTGAGCCGAAGGCAGCTGCTTAACCAACTGAGCCACCCAGGCGTCCTGAAAAACCAGTTTTAAAAGGTAAGGGAGTGCTGGAAATAAAAAAAAAAAAAAAAAAAAAAAAGGTAAGGGAGAATACCCCGATGGTTTTCTTCAGCTACTTTGGGTCCAGAACCTGGGGATATGTTTGAGTTCAATACTGCCCGTTAGTATGTTCTTACTGCTTGGAGTCCTGTTAATAGTAGCCTTAATTAATTGCTATATGAAACAAATTGAATAGATTTGATACCAGTCTCTGTTAGATTAATCAGAGTAGCCGCCAAGGTAGAATACTTATGGGAAAATTAACCTGAGGCCAAGATGGTTTATGACTGAAGGGTCATATTGGGTACTATTATTGGAAGGCAATTCTTTATGGATCACTCAAGTGTCTTCATGTATTATGAAAAGAGTCATGACTTCATGTATTATGAAAGGAATCATGACTGCCTTTGATCAGGACTATTGTTAAAGGATGTTTATAATGTAAATAGCCTTGGAAGATAGAAGGGGTGATTCTTCAGGTAGGAAAGAGTAACTGCCTACATTGAATCTTGGACTGTAGAGATTGTGTTTTTTTCTCCAAAGTAAAGGGCAGGCATTCTTATCATCAAGTGTAATAAAGTGTAATACTGTCTCATGCTGAAGCAAAGGACAAGCATGTTTACTAAGTATTATAAAAGACGGGTTCCTAAGTTCAGGGTTCTCTCCTTAACCATAGCCCACTGCATGGAAAAGACTCCATCTGGGGCCATTTAGTTGCTTCTGTGGAACTTAGAAATAAAGGGGACTGACCCAATGCAGAGTCAGTTGGGACTGACTCTGATGCTCAGAGTGCTTGCTGTACTGTGACTAATACAGTCCTTTGTCTTGGATCTAAGAGTGCCATTTCTCCCATCAACTTCAGTGAAACTAGAAGGCTAAATTGTAGGTTTCTATACTACTCTATATTAGATAAAATAATTTTCTGTTATAAATATTTTGTAATAAATACTTTTTCAAATTAATTGTATTTCTATTTTTAGTTGAATGAAGCAGAATTCATCAAATGCTATTTCTACACTCCTTGACCATTTTCTAAGTTCATTGGTGAAGTTATTTTCATAAACACATTTTTGATAGTAAATCACTTTTCCATTCCCAGGAAAAACACTGTTTGATCACAGTGTATTACTCTTTAACTTCATCATTGATTTCATTTAGTTAATATTATTTAGGAACTATGGTTCTATTTTCTAATGCAAAATTTACATTATCCAGGATTCGGCTCTGTTCTGAAGTGACAGAGGGATGGCTCTTTTGGGGGGAAAGGCCTGTGGAACTTGATTGTCCTTGCAGAATTGTAAACCAAATGTGATATTCCATTCTTGGGAAAACTACAGAAAGAAGTAGCACTATCCATGACTTGAAAGGTGCAGAAATGGGACTCCTAGCATTTCTTTATTTTTCTCAATTAACTTTTGAATGTGTGAAGATTGTATAATTTAACCTTACATTTGCTGTTAAAGATATTACCTCATATTTGGGGGAAAAAATCACTTCTTGGAATTTGGTATGTAGCTATTTTTCCTGGTAAACATTTTCATCCTGTATCTCTTGTATTTGTCAAGATTCTCAAAAGAAACAGAATGAATAGAATAGAACAGATATAAATATAACTATTTAGATAGATATGCATTATAAGGAATTGGCTCAATTGATTATGGAGGCTGAGAAGTCACATGATCTACAGTTGGAAAGCTGAAGACCCAGGAAAACTAGTGATATATGTCCAATCTGGTTACAAAGACCCAAGAACCAGGAAAACTGATGGTATAATTTCCAGTTTGAGGGCAGGAGAATGATTTTGTTTCTCAAGCAGTCAGAGAGGGAGTGAATTCTTCCCTCCTCCATCTTTTTATTTTATTCAGGTTCTCAAGGGATTGAATTATGTGACCCATGTTGGAGAAGGCAGTTTCTTTCACTACCCATTAAAATGCTAATCTCATCAAAGAAACATCTTCACAGACAACACAGGAATAATATTTAACTAAATATCTGGTCACCCTATATTTCAGTCAAGTAGACATATTAAATATAATTATCACATCTATAGACAAGAAAAACTAGACTGTATTTTATTTCACATGATAATGAAAGGTGCACTTTCAGAGCAGTGTATCTGCCTGGTCTTACCTTGAAGATGTTTCAGTTATCTTGGTTTTTGTCAGATTTTAGTCAACAAGGAACTTTATTATCTCAATATCCCACAGAATGTTACGGTGTTTCTCAGAAAATATAGTACTTACTACACCTGGTAAGCAGAAAGTAGAAGCTATCCTAGAAGCCTTAATAACTCATATGAATGATAGATCTTGGGTGAAAAACCTCAGTAAAAATTCATGGACAAGCCTCTTTGGTAAAGTTACCAGAGATACAGTAGTATTTCTGCAAGAGGAAATTTGTACCAACTCTCAGCAAGAAAAATTCCATTCTCTGGTGGAAATTTATATTTTTTAAAGAAACATATATGTGCTGTTCTGAGTGACTTACCAAGCAGCCAATGAAACTCGCAGTTTTAAGAGACCAAGTTTAGACTTCAGTGAAAGCTTCCTTCTGTTTGGATGTCCAAAGTAGATCTAAATGAACTTCAAGTGTTTATGGCAGTGGTTGAAAAATTACAACCTGATGGCTAAAACTAGATCATGACTTGTGTTTATACATAGTTTCATTGGAAGATACTTGACTCCATTTTTTCTAGGGGTTGTTTTGCATTACAATGATAGAGTTGAATAGTTGTGACAGAAACCACATAGTCTTCATAGTCTAAAATATTTACTATTTGGTTTTTAGCTAAAATGTGTATTTGGTTTTTTGAATAAAATGTCTGTCTGGTTTATGGCATTTAGGGCTTTGGAGAAAATTCATTTAAACATCTACAGATAACTCTTCTCCTTTGCTGGTAGGCCTTGATAGAGAACTGATGGCCTCACCTTGCCACACCAAGTGACACTGTAACCTGAACTGCCCATCATAAATTAGACATTTCACTTAGCGATAATGTTAGATATACAGCAGCTCTATATTATCAAGTGGTAGTGGAAGATTTAAGTGTCACAAGCAGACAGGTCAAATTCCCACAGCATCAATTTTTGTTGCTTGTATTTATCCTTGCATTAACACCCGTGTCCTGTAAATGTAACTGCAGTGGTCTTAGAAACACAATGATCACAGGTTTTTGACTTTTGCTCCACCAGCCCTAGGGATGATAGCAGCTTCCACCTGTTCTTAATTAGTGGGCTAAAAATTATTATTCTCCTTTTGTTTCTCCAGCACTTTCCATACTTTTGTCAACAAATCTCATATTAAATACCCTCCTTTTGATGTTTTCAGACTAGTTTCTGTTTTCCTGCCTAGACACTGATAACCTCACATAACAATTTTGGTGATACTATGCAGTGAAACATTTCTGTATGAAATTGTAATGGTGGATCCATGTCATTATATATTTGTTAAAACCCATATGGTGAGTTTTTAAAAACCCATATGGACTTTGGGTGATGGTGAGGTTGGGGGGTTGGAGATATATGGGAACTCTGTACTTGCCACTTAATTTTGCTGTGAACCTAAAACTGCTCTAAAAAAATAGTCTATTTAAAAAAAAAAAGTCAGGGACGCCTGGGTGGCTCAGTTGGTTAAGCAGCTGCCTTCGGCTCAGGTCGTGATCCCAGCGTCCTGGGATCGAGTCCCACATCGGGCTCCTTGCTCCGCAGGGAGCCTGCTTCTCCCTCTGACTCTGCCTTCCACTCTGTCTGCCTGTGCTCGCTCTCGCTCGCTCTCTCTGACAAATAAATAAAATCTTTAAAAAAATAAATAAATAAATAAAAATTTAAAAAAAGTCATATCTTATTTTACTAATAATGATATATGTGTCATTACCTCTTTAGATAAAAATCCTTTTTTTTTTTTTTAACATTATCTAGAACAACGTCAAAGTTAGGAAATATTTTTTCCCTGCAGGGTTAGTAGAAATGGCTTTTAAAACATTGTGACTACTATTATCATCTGGAATTAGAGATCCAGATAAGAATCTAGTCAGCTAGGGTTGTTGAATTTATTCATTCAAAAATATAATCTTAATTTTAAAAGTCTATTATAGCTATAGTTGTTTCTCCCCTTTCCTTCTTTATTTTGTTTGGATTAGCTTTAATTTTTTTTCCATCCACTTTGTCTTGTGTTTAACCATGCTATTAGTCTTTGTCCTTACTATAGATTTTTGTTCATAATTATATGGGATTTTTAGCTACCTTTTATTATGTATTTCTAATTTTATTGTGTTGAGGTCAGAGAGTAATATTTCCCTAGAGTCTTTGGATTGTGGTCTAGTTCATTTTTATGAATGATCAACCCATGTATGCTGTGTCAGAGTTCAACCAGGAAAACAGCACCAGCAGGAGATAGATATATTAAAAGAGTTAGTGTAAGAATGTGAATTATGTGACCATGGGACAGGCTGTCAGGAAGGGTAGTCTGGAACTCTAAAGCAAAAGCTGAAGCTCTTCTCCATAAGCAGTATTTCTTCAGGGAATCCTCAGGTTGCTTTTAACTAATTATATTAGACCCACCCAGATTATCTAGAAAATGTGACTTAAAGTTAACTGTTATGCATTCTAATTACATGTCTACAAAATATCTCCTCAGCAATAGCAAGACTAGTGTTTGATTAAATAACTGGAAACAGGTCATTTTGAAGTAAACATACAAAATGACCATATTCCTATGCTAAAAAATGTGCATTTTATGTTATTTGGCTGCAGACTTTATTCCAATCCTCTGTATTTATGCCAAAAGCTAATCGCTACTAATTTTTCTTGAGGCATTAATTCAAGTACAGATGTGTTATTTTTGTCAATTAGAACATCCTTCCTAAAGTTTTTCATACCATGTTCAGATTTGTCAGTTATAAATATTACCATTGGAGGTACTTTGATATTTGCCTAGGATGTCGTAATCTGTTCCTGTATCATCAACTGAGGAAATGAAAAAAAACAAAAAACAAAACAAAACAAAACAAAAAACCCAAAAACCAGAAAGAAACAAACAGAAACAAACCCTAATATTCTCTTTGTGGTTGTCTTCAATGCATCTATCATAGCAACGTGCTTCTGCGTTTTGTTTTGTCTAAGCAACTCAGGATTTTACGTCATGGTCATTGTGATGTCTGCAAGCACTCACATTTTTTCAGAGCATGCCTCACTGAAAAAAGCCCTCCTTGAGGTCCATGAGTTTCTGGATGTCAAATAAGGACTTGCTCCTACAGTGTTAACTGTGGCCTCTCTGTAGGGCAGCTCACTTTATACATACCCTAAAAACTGCTCTTTGCAAAATATTGTCTCATTCTGTTATAAGTACATTGCTTGAAAGGTGAAGAACTGCCAAAATGATTCCCAGTAGCCTGTCTATACTGATTGGTTTTGGGTCCTCCCCATACCAAGCAGATTCATTACGGTCATAATACTGCCCCACTGCCTTTAGCTGATATTACTGCTTTTTGAAAAGCAAAGAAGCAAATACTGACCCATGCAGGCCATGTAGAGAAAAGAAAGGAGACAGCTCAAAGGCTCTTATCACACAGCTGTGGTACCTCGTTGTCTCTTTCTTTGGGCTCCTTTATGTTTCTGAAGGACCAGAACATCTTATAGAATCACAAGCCCATATTTTATTTTCTTATATTATGAATAAAATTAAGGATAAACCTAATTGTACTGGCTAGGAAATTAAAACTTTTGTATGCTATTTTACAGATTTATGTTTTTAAGACTGAGAGCTACTTGCTACTGTAATATTTCAATAATATTTATAGACATGTCAAAATATTACACATTGAAGTGACAAGATTGATTTTAAAGTGGCTTTTTATCAATATCTTTCTACTTTGCTCCATGGTAGAATATTGCAAACTTGTTAAAGCACAGAGAAAATGAATCAATATTCTCTAATATTCTGAGTTTTCTTTAAAGAGAAATTCACCTGTTTACTTAGGAATAACAATTAAGTTCACTTTTCATGTGCATGTGCTGATTTGGTATCCATGGCTGTAGGCGCAGAGAATAACTCTGCACCCGAACATGTGTGAAGTCTATCATCCTCCCCAGACCTGCACCTGCGCGCTCTTACCTTCCCTCCTCCACCCCACCACAGTCTTCTTACCCCTGCTTCTTGGAGCCTCATTATAGTTGGGTCCATTCTCAAAATTTTTAACTCTCGTACTCAGCTCTGTTTGTCATGGGCCAGGACACATTTAAACCATCCCCTGCAAATTTTTAAATGGCTATTAAAATTGAACTTTGGTAAGATAACCTATATAGCGACAAAATCAAAATAATTTATGTGAGCGTGAGAATGTCGGGGATCAAACTGTGGGGTATTGATGTGACTTTCGGCAGTCCTCTCAATTACAGTAATGTGGCAGCATGTAACTTTTTGTAGTCATAACCCTGTGAACCACAGAAAATGGAATACTGTTCATTATAAAGCAAGCTTCTGGGCTGGTAAAAGAGCAGAGCATATTGTACATGCAACATTGCTGTTAATATTATTATAAAAATATTAATGCTAATATTTCAGTGATCTTTTTTGCATTCAATTTTATTATATAATTTCTTCACAGATACCTGTTAAGTACTCTTGATTACATGGATATTTTATAGTGGCAGTAAATTAACTCACAAGGTAAATTAGTAACAACATGTGCATTTACCTGTCGTACACAAATTTGACAAAAATGGATCTGCTGTTGAAACTATTTTCACTGTAGGAAATAGACCCTAATCTTGAATGTGAGTTTATGGATATAGGAAGACATGTTATTTACTTAACAGTTTCCAATGAAATTATTCATAAATTTTAATGAGTATTAAATTTTAATAACTATCCAGTTTTATTAAATTTTAATTATATAAGTAATAGATGAATATGTTCTCTTTTATAACATATGCATATTGTTAGTAAAATTAAAATTACTCCCTAATCATCATTCTGTACTCTAGTCACCTCTCTTCCTCACCAGAGATGATCATTATTTTCTTGCATCATTCTTGACCGATTTTTGAACTTTTATGTATAGTTGAAAACATTGCAATAATTAATAGACAATATTTTGTATGACTTCCCGTATTTTATCAGATAAATAGTGTTTTACTTTAATACTGCTTAGGAGCTCACTTGTTTTCTGCCAACTGTTTTTTTCCTTGAGAATATTCATATTAAAACATGCAGATCAAACATTCCTTTATACATGCTTCGTGTTAAACTGTAGAAATGCACCTATATTTAATTTAGACATTGATTTTGGTAGACATTTAGATTTTAATTTTTGCTTTTATGTACTAAATAGTGCAATTAATATCTGGGATGTCTTATGTATAGTTGGAAGTTTCTCAAAGTTAAGACACTTGAGGTAGAAGTTCTGGGACATAGAAATATTCTTAGTTTTAAGTGATTGTACTAAGCCACTGTGATGTTGTGATTTACAATAAAAATGTTTATTTGGTCTTTATTCCTTTTCCTGTTATACAGCTCCAAACACCCTTGTAATTTCCTAAGCAATAAGAGTCATGGGAGTATTTTTTTGTTATAATATTTGGGCTTTTTTGTCCTCAAATCACTACTGTTCCCGAACTCCTTCCAGAGTGATAAAGGTGAAAGTGTCTTTTTTTTTTTTTTTTTTAGATTTTATTTGTTTATTTGACAGAGAGAGAGATCACAAGTAGGTAGAGAGGCGGGCAGAGAGAGAGGGGGAAGCAGGCTCCCTGTTGAGCAGAGCGCCTGATGCGGGGCTTGATCCCAGGGCCCTGAGATCATGACCTGAGCCAGTTTAGGTTAGTAAGGTGACTTTTGGAAAAACCCTAAAGATGGAGCTCTGTTACCAGGGAACCACTCTCAAGATTCAGGGTTGGAACTTTCAGCCCCACCTCCTTAATTCTGGGGAGAGGAGAGGAGCTGGAGTTTGAGGTAATCACTTATGACCAGTAATTTAATCAATCATGTCTAGGTAATGAAGCCTCCAGAAAAAATTCTAACTGAAGAGGTTTGGAGAACTTCTAGGTTGGTGGGCCTGAGGAGGTCCTGGGAGAGTGGTATACTCGGGGAGAGCATGGAAACTCCACGTCCCTTCCTCCATTCCCTGCCTTGTGCATCTCTTTTGTCTGGCTGCTCCCGAGTTACAATCTTTGTAATAAACCAGTAATCTGCTCAGGAAACTCTTTTCCTGGATTCTGTGAACCATTCCAACAAATGACTGACATTGGAAGTAGGGGCAGTCTTGTGAGACCAAGCCCCTAACTGATGATATCTGACTCTCTCTCCAGGCAGATAGCATCAGAATTGAGTTGAATTGTATGACATCCAACTGGTGTCACAGAATTGCTTGGTGTGATGAAACCCATACATTTGGAGTATTCAGTGTGTAGAGGAAAAAAAAATTTTCCCTCCGAGTAAACTCTTTTTCCTCTTTAGCTACCCACTACACTGATGTATATATATTCATACTCTCAGAAATGATGTATTCAAATACCTTTTCCATATAATGTTGCCAAATCATGTTTTTTACTTGCCTATATCTTATACATGTGATGAGTAAAATTTTTAAACTATCATGTTTTAACACTAAGAAATTTGATTTAATTTAGGAACCTCTATGATGTGCTGGTGAAAGGTGGCAATTTTCTTAAAAAATATGACATCTGCTCTAAAGAGCTCAGTCATAACATAGGTTTGGCTTTCTCTCTTTAATGCCCCTGAAGAGTGAGATGTCTTTTTGGATTCATAAAATTAGTTATTAAGCTGCAGAGTTAACTAGTTATGATGGTAGCAATGCCTCTCTCCTTTCATACATAAACCCAAGCAAGATATTGTCTCTGGTACAAAGGGAAAACAAACAAGGTAAAAGGAGACTGGTATTTGGATTTAAAAACTATTGAAAAGAATCTCAGCACAATATACTAGAGTGTGACCATGAGCAGGATATTTCCATTCCTTGGGAACTCAGTTATGAGTCTCAAAATGTCATCAAAAAAATAACACTACTTCTTTTTAAAAAAAATTTTTTTTAGATTATGAGTGTCAAAGGATGTATATATTTAATTTTATTCTGTGTAATAGAGCTTCATATAGAGAGTCTGTCTGCATTGGAGAGTTTAAATATAATCCCACCAGGTTTTCTTTATGTTAGAGAAAACATTACTATATTTATTTGGCAGAAGGGGGCTTTGGTGAGAATCTTTTCTCCAACAAAGCAAGTTAATGGAATGCCATTGAAAAGTGTTCTGATTTAACTACATAATGGTACATTTGGGAGTCCTTAGAAATGGACTCCTTTGTTTATATTAGGCATAAAGACATTTTAAATCCAAGACCTGCATTGGGGATTCACACATATTCTGTTTTACTGAGGCTAATAAAAGCATTTTGCCTCATTCTTTCATTTTAATTAGGTGTTTTCTTCCTTTACTAGGGTTCTCTTGCTCTAGGGATTTCATTACTTTATAATATTGGCTCCAATTGACATTTTATTTGGTGTTTCAGAGACAATAAGAAAAAAGTAGGGAGTTTGTTTGTAATTTGGAAAAATAATGAGCATGCTATCATCATCTACCAGTAGAGAAGAACGTGCCCCCAGGCACAGGCATACACAATTAGCTGCCAGACCCATTACTCTCCTCCCCATTGATCATGGTCCCTTTTCAGAGTTCCCAGGTGATCAATACCGTATGTTAAGAAACAGTTCACAGAATGTCCGTTTAAGAGTGATAGATACATTCAGTACTAGGGCTTTCACTATTAAAAAAAAAAGATTAAGATAATTTCTAAACTTGTGAAATGGCCTCCCAGAGTAGACTTTGGGGTCTCTTTACTTGATTTAAGGCAATTAGAATCTCATTAGGAGAAAATGTCTTGTTAAAGTCACTCTAATCAAAAGTAAAATTCCCTGAGGATTATTTTTCCCCTTGAGAACAGATATTAAATCAACACCACCTGTATTCTAAATAAATATGTATGTTATAAATATTAAGAAAAATGTATTTAAAAAGCATAGCAACATCTTAATAGAAAATGAAATGCTTATTAAAACAATCTTATTTCCAAGAGTAATAAATCCTATAACTTTGTAGTTGGTATGTCAAAATATCCCATAGGAGATTAATGGATCTGAAGAATTTACAATATAAAACGTAGGAAGATAGCAGGGGCTGTTGTTACAAGAAGGTAATAGAACTAGAGAATCAAAACACCCACCGGGCATAACAGTTTATCAATAATGGACTAGAAATTAAGCAAAGTGTATATGTGTGTGTGTGTGTCTGTGTGTGTCTATGTGTGTCTATGTGTCTGTGTGACACAGAGAGAGAGAGAGTAAACAAACAATACCAGCCAGAGACATAATCCAGATGACATTTCAAATGTCCAATTAAATTTAAAAAAAAGGAAAAGAAACTCAACATCATACATGCCGACTATAGAATGCAAATTAAAATCATAACGACATACCTCTACATAAACACTAGAATAGTCATAAACAAAAAGACAAGAATGAGTTGAGGAAGATACAGAGAAGCTGGAACTCTTCTACACTTATGACTAGCATGTAAAATGGTAGCCAATTTAGAAAATAGTTTTACAGAGCTTTAAAAAGTTAAACAAAAATTTTCCTTGTGACTTAATAATTCCAATTCTGAGTGTCTATCTGGGAAAATAGAAATATATGCCCACAAAAGACAAATTTAAATATTCTTAGCAGAATTATTTATAACATACCCAAAGTGACAACAATGCAAAAGTTCATCATCTGGTTATTGGGTAATCAACTGTAAAACACCCATACAGTGGAACACCATTCAGCAATAGAAAATGAATGAGGTACTAGTGCTTGTTACAACGTGGATGAATTAAAAAATATTATGCTAGGTAAAAGAAACCAAAGGCAAAAGACTACATATATTATGAGTCATTTTATCTGAAATATCCAGAAAAGACAAATCTGTAAAGACAGAAAGCAGATTAATGGATGCCTTGAGCTGGGGTAGAAGGAGGAATTGACTGTTAATAAGCAAGAGTTTTCTATGCAGTAATAGAAATGTACTAAAATAGGTTTGTGGTGATATTTGCAGAACTCTGTGTATTTAATAAAAATCACTGAGTTGCACACTCAATGTAAAATAGGTGAATTTTGTGGTACATAAATTACATCTCAAAAATGCTTTTGGAAATAAACAAAAGCACATTTTCAGCATCTCCAAATAAGAAATGAGGAAGCACAGATAGTAAGTCTAAAGGCAAAAACTAACAAACCGCCCAGAAACCAAACCATGTGGCACAGATCATGCACTCTGTTGTCTTTTCCAACTTAAATGTGCTTCCTGGAGTTTGTTTTCCTGGTAATTAGAAAAATCCCACCAAGCTCACTAGCTGGGCAGGGAATGCTGTCGATGGGCTACAAAGATAGAAGATTGTGTTTATGAAAACACCTCTACCAAGGATAGTAAATATACTGATTACTTTTGATTACTTTTGACTTTTAAATCTTCATAGAAACGATAAGATAGCTATCTCAATATCATTGGAGGGGATTGCAAATCTGAAAGACCCCTTTTATAGGAGACTTGGAGATACTTGAAGTTGGTTTTATTGTTGTCATAAGGAGTGTGATTCCCTTTGTTGATAATGAACCACTGACATCCCTTAAACCTCAACCTTCCCTGTTTTGCCTTTTGCCCCAGGTGCCTGCCAGAGAGACCCACTCCCTCCTTCGGTGAAAGTGAGTAATTCAAACTACAAAAGCTCCTTCCCTCTCAAGTAGGAACCCTCCCCAGGCCTTTCCCTCTGGCCACAATAAAAACCCAAGCCAGTCTCTTTTGTTGCTCTCTCAAGCTATTGAGCTACCTACCTGCTGAATTACATAAGTAATCAAGCTTTTCATACCTTCTGGGTACTCATCGAGTATGTCATCCGCCTTGGTATGTGAACCAGACTTTGGGTGGGAGTCCAACTGCTTCTGCAGGTAACCATAACAACTGTCTTTTGTCATATAGGACTTGATGAAAATGGGAAAAATGGGAAAAAAGAGAAAATTTTCTAAATCTTTAACTTGGACTTTGACATTGTGTGTGGTCATCATAACTATTTTCCTATTCACTATTTCTCCCTTTCATGCTTACTGAAATTTTTTGTTGTTTCAATTAGCAATACACCTAATTAAAAAACCAAAAAAAAAAAAAAAACAAAAAAAAACACTCTTCCATAGATTCATAGGTCCTCTTATAATTAAAAGATTCCTTTAACCAAGTTCTGACAAATGAGATGTAAGAAAAAAAAGTACAAAGGTTAAGATTTCTGGGAAAACTGCTCTTTTCATAACTAAGGAAAAGAATGTTTTTAAGCTGACATGTGTCATGTGTCCTGTACCTTCCTTCTCCTTCCTGCCTAGAAGTAAGATATGATGCCCGAAGTTATCATGTAAGGATGAAAATGAAAGTGTCATGCAAAGTCTGGTGAAGAGGAAAATGAGATCCTTGAGTTTCTGCTACTCCAGGCCTGGAGTGCCTGCTTCATGATGCATTAAATGAGAGAGAAAAGAAAAAAAACAAAAACAAAAAACACCCTCGAAACCCCAAAAAAACTAAAAATCCTGAGTTGGGGGAAATGGCAAGTGTTAGTCAAAGCGTCAAAGTTTCAGTTATAAAACATGTTCTAAGGGGCGCCTGGGTGGCTCAGTGGGTTAAAACATGTTCTAAGACCTAATATAAGGCTCTGTGACTATAATTGATAATACTATATTGTACACTTGACATTTGATAAGCTCTTGAGTGTTCTTACCACATACACATACAGAAAGGTAACTATATGAGGTGATGGACATGTTAATTTGTTAATTAGCTTAATTGTGTTAATCATTTCACAGTGTACACGTATATCAAAACATCAAGTTGTATACCTTAAATATATGTAATTTTTAATTATCTATCTTACCTCAATAAAGCTAGCAAAAATTCCCCCAAATAAATTCCATTAAACAAATGATAGACTTTCTTTTTTAATACAGTCAGAAGTCATTTCTAAAAAAATATATATTATGCGAAATCATCTGATTTTCACTTGAGTATGAACTCCAACTTATTTTTTATGGACATTCTCTTTGTAACACTTTTATTTGCACACAGTTTATGAGAAATGATAATATGATACAGTTTTTTTGTTTTGTCATCTTCCAAATACATAGTTAACATGAGATTAACAGGAGGAAGTCAATCAGACAATTTGGGGGATCCAGGCTGAATGGAAAAAGAATTCACAACAACTTCATGTCTTTTTTCTTTGTGTCAAAAATAGCATTGGCCATCCTTTCCTCAAGGCTGGATATATCTCTTTCCAAAGTGGTCTTTCACTTTCTTTGAGTTAAAACCTTTTGTGATAAAGAATCTTCATATTAAGGGGAGCCTGGGTGACTCAGTCGTTTAAGCGTCGGTCTGCTTTCAGCTCAGGACATGGTCTCAGGGTCCTGCGACTGAGCCCTGCATTGGGCTAACTCCTCCCTCCTTTGCTCCCCCCTTCATGCTCTCTCTTTCTCTCAAATAAATAAATAAAATCTTTTTAAAAAAGAATCTTCATATTAAGACATTCTTTTGGGGGAAGTCTTTTCAAAGTATTATGTAATTGAGAATACAGGAAAAAAAAAGACAAGTTAAATTTCCCACCAATTATAAAAAGTAAAATAAGAAGTCTGATATGGAGTACTATGTTATGATAACTATGAACAGAGAGTTCAGATTTTTTTCCAAATGCCATTTCAGAATCAAGACAAAAATGCTGTTTTAGTTTGGACATCCTTCTTACATATCATCTGATTTTAAAACCCATTTTACTGAAATTATAGTACACTTGTGGGTTAAGAAGCATCATATATAAGGGACTTAGAGCCTTGCCATCCAAAATGTGTCATGATTGAAAATTAGAATGGACATTTGAAATATCTCTAACCAAATTTGATGATGATTTCATGATGAAATATCTCTAACCAAGTGATTAAGTGGTTGGCACTATAAAATCAGTGTAATTAAAAATGTATATATTGCATAGATTATTGAGTTGTTGTGAAGAAGATAAGAAAGATGGGGTGGGGGTAACATTGGGACTTGCATAAACTTCTTTTCTGTCTAATCCAATAGTACCTGGACCTGGATTGCCTTCATGGGTTTCAGAAGGAGGATCCATTGAAAAGGCTTACATCAGGTCAGTAATTCAAAAATATAATTGCCTGAATTCCTAAAAAGAAAATATGGGATGAGTTTTTCTTTCTCCTCTTCTGTCTAATATAAGATTCAGTCTTTCAGACTCTTGAAAACTAGTGCACCAGATGATGAGAGGAATCTGTAAGACTGTACTTATCTAATCCTACTCCATACAACTGACTTAGATAAAGAGAAAAACATTGTCCAGATTCAAGCAACTACTGCTTTATTGGTAACTACTCTTTATTGGTAACTTTACTGGTAACTACTATTGGTAACTATTGGTAAATACTACTTTACTAGTAACTTTATTGGTAACTACTATATTCTACTTTTGTTAAATTAGATGGTTACACTCCCAGGAAGGAGAGAGTATTTGGGGGTGGGGGAGCAGGTATGGATGGCACTCAGCAATAAATGAAAATAAGAGAAAAAGTGTAAAACTAGTTTTTCTTTGATGACTTGTTATAGTTTGAGAGCATGGAAAATCATACTGTGTCTTAGCTACATTCTGTGATGCCCAGAAGGGTAAATATTTGCTCTCTAAAAATAATCACCATTATTGAAAATTGAGGAGATAAATTAGAATCCAGAATACCTTAGGAATATGTAAGCTGACATGACCTATATAAGGCACATTGAATAATTGGAAATTCATTTTCAATAAACATTTGGAATGATCTTAATATGGCGATACTCTTTGCCTCTAATTTTATAGGTCATATCTATTATCAAAGAAAACCCCTGAGAGGCACAGGAAACAAGTTTCTGTCACCAAAATAATCAAATGGGATTTATTTAATATTAGAGCTACTGATTACTGTATAGCTATTAGCATGGATGATGACTATTTGAGAAAACATCTGATTAAGATGAGTGAAGATTCTTATATATATGTTCCGACTGCCTGCCTCAAAATAATGTGTTTTGATACCTATAGGCCTTGGTTTTATAGATAGAAAGCAAAGGCCAAGATGCAAAATGTTTGGCAAATCAAGTGTAGTATGTGCCTGAGACTGACATGGCAGGCTTTCATATCATAATTAAAACCACTGACATTTACTGAGGGCAGCCATGAAAAATGCTTTGGAACATTCTCACGAAGGTACATTTAGGATTCATTTATATTCATAGGACTTTCTGTTAGGATACTCAGTGTATCCTTGATGCAAAAAATATATATCCAAATTAAACATAGAAAATTAGTACACAGTATAACAAATGTATATGGCCCATAAGCCAACATTGGTCAAAACACTTTAAGCGCTTATATGAAGGAAGTATTCTGGAATGCCCACCAAAGACTGGGAATTTGAAACTTACAGAAACAGTTCTTCAAATATAGTTCCTTCTATATTAATATTAGGTGTATGGGTAACTTAGGTTAATTTTTCTGGAAAGGAATAGATATCCTTACTGTAAATTAACATATTTATTTTATAGTAAAATTAATTTGATTGTTTAAAAAAAACAAAATAATGATAACAATGAAAAATAAGCCAATTTCTCTATGACTCAGCAATGTCCCTGCCAGGTATACACCCCCCAAAATTAAAAGCATATGCACACATAAAAACTCATGCATGTAAAAGAAAAACAAAATGATTAAAGGAGAATCCTAAAGAAGAATGAGGAGGTAAAGTATAAAGTATACACAGATGGAGGACTAACCCTAGAGCAGAAGGGTGATGGTTTTTAAAGTAATGAAAAGGAACTGTGTAAGTAAGCTGTAGTTAATACATAGCTGCTTTAGGACTCTAGATGCCTGATGTGGAGTTCTCTAATGGAACCTGTCAAAAAACAATGTCTTATTCCAGTTCCCATAATATTGTGATAGTTAAAAAAGGGGAGGAAATTTATAGAAATTAAGAGCTGCCTAAATTGTTAAGTTTAGTAGAGAAATATAAACAGGCATATGTAAGTAATTTGATATTGATTAGCCTATTAATTTCTTGAAGTACAGTCGCATGCACACATATGCATATTTACATAAATATATTAAGATTAGTTAATACAAACAAAATTATATGGGAAAAATTATTGAAAATTATACCTCATTAATTCTTAAAATTAGAAGTTCCTAAATATATCATATATTATTTCTCAGATTATTTGTTAAAGTCATTCTTTCTGGTGTAATTTTTTTTAATAATCATTACTTTTTAATGCAAATGTTTTTGAAGTACAACATGCAGAAAAACGGATGAATTCAGGTCAGTGAATTCTCAGATTAAATAAAATCCATGTCAGTGGTACCTGTTTCAAGAAACAGAACATTACCAGCATCCCAGAAGCACCCTCTGTGGCCTCCTCCAGTCATTACCTTACCCTAGAGGTAAACACTTTCTAACATCTAATATCACAGATTAGGTTTCCCTGTGTAAAACTTTGTATAAATTTGAATAAATTAATGCTGTTTTGTTCTCTGTGTCTTTCACTAAACATTGTGTTTATGAGATCCATCCTATTTATTGTATATTGTATATTATTTACATTGTTGTAGAGTATTCCATTCCATTGTATATCACAATTTATTTATCCTTTCTAATATTCGTGGATGTTTAGGTTGTTCCATTGTGGGATTATTATGAATAGTGAGACTATGAACATTCTACTTTTTTTTTAAATTAACATATATTGTATTACTTGCTTCAGGGGTACAGGTCTATGAATCATCAGTCTTACACAATACACACCACTCACCATAGCACATACCCTCCCCAATGTCCATAACCCAGCCACCCCAACCATTCCCCACCACCCAGCAATGCTCCGATTGTTTCCTGAGATTAAGAGTCTTTTATGATTTGTCTCCCTTTGGATCCCATCTTGTTTCATTTTTTCCATTCTTACCCCACCATGACCCCTCCGCTGTGCCTCTCAAATTACTCACATCAGAGAGATCATAGAATAATTGTCTTTCTCTGATTGACTTATTTCACTTAGCATAATACCCTCTAGTTCCATCCACATCATTGCAAATGGCAAGATTTCAGATTTTTTGATGGCTGAATAGTATTCCATTATATATATATACCACCTCTTCTTTATCCACTCGTCTGTTGGTGAACATCTAGGTTCTTTCCATAGGTTAGCTATTGTGAACATTGCTGCTGTAAACATTTGGGTGCATGTGCCCCTTTGGATCACTACATTTGTATCTTTAGGGTAAATGCCCAGTAGGGCAATTGTTGGGTCAGAGGGTAGCTCTATTTTAAACCTTTTGAGGGATCTCCATGCTGTTTTCCAGAGTGGCTTCGCCAGCTTGCATTCCCACCAACAGTGTAGGAGGGTTCCCCTTTCTCTGCATACTCTCCAACATCTGTCATTTCCTGACTTAAGTTTAGCCATTCTGACTGCTGTGAGGTGGTATCTCATTGTGGTTTTTATTTGTATTTCTTTGATGCCGAGTGATGTGGAGAATTTTTTCATGTGCCTGATGGCCCTTTGGATGTCTTCTTTGCAGAAATGTCTGTTCATGTCCTCTGTGCTTTTCTTCATTGGGTTATTTGTTCTTTGAATGTTGAGTTTGATAAATTCTTTCTAGATTTTGGATACTAGCCATTTATCTGGTATGTTATTTGCAAATATCTTCTCCCATTCTGTCTGTTGTCTTTTGGTTTTGTTGACTCTTTCCTTTGCTGTGCAAAAGCTTTTGATCTTGATGAAGTCCAATAGCGTGTTTTACCCTGGCTTCCCTTGCCTTTTGAGATGTTTCTAGGAAGAAGTTGCTACAGTTGAGGTCAAAGAGGTTGCTGCCTGTGTTCTCCTCAAGGATTTTGATGGATTTCTGTCTCATGTTGAGGTCCTTCATCCATTTTGAGTCTATTTTCATGTGTGGTGAAAGGAAATGGTCCAATTTCATTCTTCTGCATGTGGCTGTCCAGTTTTCCCAACACCATTTGTTGAAAAGACTGTCTTTTTTCCTGTGGAAATTCTTTCCTGCTTTGTCAAAGATTAGTTGACCATAGAGTTGGGGGTATATTTCTGGGTTCTCTATTCTGTTCCATTGATCTATGTGTCTGTTTTTGTGTCAGTACCACACTGTGTTGATGATGACAGCTTTGTAATAGAGCTTGAAGTCTGGAAGAGATGCCACCAACTTTGGCTTTCTTTTTCAACATTCCTCTGGCTATTCAAGGTCTTTTCTGGTCCCATATTAATTTTAGGATTATTTTTTCCATTAATTTGAAAAAAAATTATGGTATTTTGATAGGGATTACATTAAATGTGTAGATTGCTTTAGGTAGCATAGACATTTTCATAACATTTCTTTTTCCAGTCCATGAGCATTGAACATTTTTCCATTTCTTTGTGTCTTCCTCAATTTCTTTCATGAGTACTTAAAAGTTTTCTGAGTACAGATTCTTTACCTCTTGGTTAGGTTTATTCCTAGGTATCTTATGGTTTTGGGTGCAATTATAATGGGATTGACTCCTTAATTTTTGTTTCTTCTGTCTTGCTTTTGGTGTATAAAAATGCAACTTATTTCTGTACCTTGGTTTTATATTCTGACACTTTACTGAATTCCTGTATGAGTTCTAGCAGTTTTGGAGTGGAATCTTTTGTGTTTTCCACATAAAGTATCATATCCTCTGCAAAGAGTGAGGGTTTGGCTTCTTTTTGCTGATTTGAATGCCTTTTATTTCTTTTTCTTGCCTGAATGCTGAGGCTAGGACTTCTAGTACTATTTTGAATAGCAGTGGTGATAGTGAACATTCCTGCTACGTTCCTGACCTTATAGGAAAAGCTCTCAATTTTTCCCCCTTGAAAATGATATTTGCTGTGCATTTTTCATAGATGGCTTTTATGATATTGAGGTATGTACCTTCTATCCATACACGTTGAAGGGTTTTTTTTTTTTTAAGATTTCGTTTATTTGACAGAGATCACAAGTAGGCAGAGAGGCAGGCAGAGAGAGAGAGAGAGAGAGAGAGAGAGAGAGAGGATGTAGTAGGCTCCACCGAGCAGAGAGCCTGATGTGGGGCTTAATCCCAGGACCCTGAGATCATGACCTGAGCTGAAGGCAGAGGCTTTAACCCACTGAGCCAACCAGGAACCCCTGAAGAATTTTGATCAAGAAAGATGCTGTACTTTTTCAAATGCTTTTTCAGCTTCTATTGAGAGTACCATATGGTTCTTATTGTTTCTTTTATTAATGTATTGTATCACATTGATTGATTTGTGGATGATGAATCAACATTGAAGCACTGGTATAAATTCCTCTTGGTCGTGGTAAATAAGCCTTTTAATGTACTATTAGATCCTATTGGCTAGTATTTTGGTGAGAATTTTCTCATCTGTGTTCATCAAGGATATTGGTCTGTAATTCTCTTTTTTGATGAGGTTTTTGTCTGGTTTTGGGATCAAGGTAATGTTGGCCTCATAAAATGAGTTTGGAGGGTGCCTGGGTGGCTCAGTGGGTTAAAGCCTCTGCCTTCAGCTCAGTTCATGATCCCAGGGTCCGGGATCGAGCCACACATCGGGCTCTCTGCTCTGCAGGGAGCCTGCTTCCTCCTCTCTCTCTCTCTGCCTGCCTCTCTGCCTGTGATCTCTGTCAAATAAATAAATAAAATCTTTAAAAAAAATGAGTTTGGAAGTTTTCCTTACATTTCTATTTTTTGGAACAGTTTCAGGAGAATAGTAATTAACTCTTCTTTAAATGCTTGGTAGAATTCCCCTGGAAAGCCGTCTGGCCCTGGGCTCTTGTTTGTTGGGAGATTTTTGATGACTGCTTCTAGCTCCTTACTGGTTATGGGTCTGTTCAGGTTTTCTATTTCTTCATGGTTCAGTTTTGTTAGTTTATACACCCTAGGAATGTATCCATTTCTTCCAGATTGTCAAATTTGCTGGCGTGTAGTTGCTCGTAATATGCTCTTATAATTGTTTGTGTTTCTTTGGTGTTGGTTGTGATCTCTCGTCTTTCATTCATGATTTTATTTATCTGGGTCCTTTCTCTTTTCTTTTTCACAAGGCTGGCAAGGGTTTTATCAATCTTATTAATTCTTTCAAAGAACCAGCTCCTAGTTTCATTGATTTGTTCTACTTTTTTTAGTTTGTTTGTTTGTTTCTATTTCATTAATTTCTGCTCTGATCTTTGTATCTCTTCTCCTGCTGGGTTTAAGCTTTCTTTGCTGCTCTTTCCCCAGCTCCTTTAGGGGTAGAGTTACGGTGTGTACTTGAGACCTTTCTGGTTTCTTGAGAAAGTCTTGTATGGCTATATACTTTCCTATCAGGACTGCCTTTGCTGTATCCTGCAGATTTTGAACAGTTGTGTTTTCATTATCATTTCTTTCCATGAAATTTTTCAATTTTTCTTGGTTGACCCTTTCATTCTTTATTAGGATGCTCTTTAGCATCCTTGTATTTAGGTTGTTTCTAACTTTCCTATTGTGATTGCATTCTAGCCTCAGAGATTGTGGTCTGAAAATAGGCAGGGAATGATCTGTCTTTTGGTACCAGTTGAGACCTGATTTGTGACCCATTATGTTCCATGTGCATTAGAGAAGAATGTGTATTCTATTGCTTTAGGATAGAATGTTCTGAATATATCTGTGCTGTCCATCTGGTACAGTGTGTCCCTTAAGGCCTTATTTCCACGTTGATCTGATCTGTTCATTTCAGTGAGGGGGGTGTTAAAGTCCCCTACTATTATTGTATTATTGTTGATGAGTTTCTATGATTTTATTATTAATTGGTTTATATAGTTGGCCGCTCCCATGTTAGGGGCATAGATATTTAAAATTGTTAGATATTCTTGTTGGACAGACCCTTGGAGAATGAAATAGTATTCTTCCTCATCTCTTATTATAGTTTTTAGTTTAAAATATAATTTATCTGATATACGATTGCCACCCCAGCTTTCTTTTGATGTCCATTAGCATGGTAAGTAATTTTCTACCCCCTCATTTTAAATCTGGAGGTGTCTTAGGTCTTAAATGAGTTTCTTGTAGACAGCATATTGATGGGTCTTGTTTTTTTTTTTATCCATTCTGATACCTGTGTCTTTTGATTGGGTGCACTTAACTTATTTACATTCAGGGTAACTATTGAAAGATATGAATTTAGTGCCATTGTATTGCCTGTAAGGTGACTGTTACTGTACACTGTCTCTGTTCCTTTCTGGTCTACTACTTCTAGACTCTCTCAGAGGACTCCTTTCAATATTTCCTGTAGGGCTTGTTTGGTGTTTACAAATTCTTTTAGTTTTTGTCTAAAAGCTTTTTATCTCTCCTTCTATTTTCAATGATAGCCTAGCTGGATATAGTATTCTTGACTGCATGTTTTTCTCATTTAGTGCTCTGAATATATCATGCCAGTTCTTTCTGGCCTACCAGGTCTCTGTGGATAAGTCTCTTGCCAACCTAATATTTTTATCATTGTATGTTACAGACTTCTTGTCCTGGGCTGCTTTCAGGGTTTTCCCTTGTCACTAAGACTTGTAAGTTTTACTATTAGATGACAGGGTGTGGACCTTTCTTGTTGATTTTGAGGGGGGTTCTCTGTGCCTCCTGGATTTTGATCTTGTTCCCTTGGCCATATTAGAGAAATTCTCTAGTATAATTCACTGCAGTATACCTTCTTCCCCTTTCTCTTTTTCTTCTTCTTCAGGGATCCCAGTTATTCTAATATTGTTTCATTTTACGGTATCACTTATCTCTCGAATTCTCCCCTAATGGTCCAGTAGTTGTTTGTCTCTCTTTTGCTCAGCTTCTTTACTCTCTGTCATTTGATCTTCTATATCACTAATTCTCTCTTCTTTCTCACTTATCCGAGCAGTAAGGGCCTCCATTTTTTATTGCACCTCATTAGTAGCTTTTTTGATTTCAGCTTGTTTAGATTTTAGTTCTTTTATTTCTCCAGAAAGGGCTTTTATTTCTCCAGATGCAGTTTCCCTAATATCTTCCATGCCTTTTTGAGCCCAGCTAGCACCTTGAGAATTGTCATTCTGAATTCTAGATCTGTCATATTACAAATGTCTGTATTGATTAGGTCCCTAACATTCGGTACTGCCTCTTGTTCCTTTTTTGTGGTGAATTTTTCCACCTTGCCATTTTATCCAGATAAGAATATATGAATGAAAGAATAAAATATTAAAAGGGTGGTGAAGACCCCAGAGAAACGTACACTAACCAAATCAGAAGAGACCTCAAATTGGGGGGAGAAGAAAGGGAGTAAAAAGATGTCTAAATTTTTTTAAAATTAAATATATATATATGTATATATATAATCTTAGACTGGTGAATAGAACAGCCATCCACTTGATTTTGGGTCGATTTTGGTCTCTTAGAAGCAACTACCTCCCCAAAATTTAAAGAATGAAAAACTTATTTATCTACAAATATAAAGGTAAAGACAATGAAGGGATGGAATATGACTGTACAGATGAAAAATTTTAAAAAATTATAAAAAAAGAATTGATAAGATAAGTTGGTTGGAAAAAAAAAGAAAAAGAAAGTGGTGAGAATATGATCAGGCTGAAGACTAGACCAAATCCCTGTGCAAGATTTATGGTATATTTTGGTCTATTAGAAGAAATTGTATTCCAAAAATTTTTTAGAAGAAAAAAACCCTGTGTGTATACAAAAAATAAAGTTAGATACAATGGAGGATAAAATATGACTATAATAATGAAGGTTTAAAAACCTTTTTTTTTAAGAAAGATATTTTTAAGATAAACTAGTTAAAAGACATTAAAAGAGGAACAAGGAAAAGTGAAAAAAGTTAGAATAAGAAAAAAATATTAAAAAATTTAATTAACTTTGTAAGACTAATGAATCATGGGAAGAAAGCCATGAATTCCATGCTTTGTTTTCCCCTTCTCTGGAATTCTGCTATTTTCCTTAATCAGTGAGTTTGTTCTTAGCTGGATGTTCTTGCTGATCTTCTGAGGGAGGAGCCCACTGTAGTGATTCTCAAATATCTTCGCCAGAGGCAGAATTGCACCACCCTTGTCAGGGGCTGGACTAAGTAATCTGTTCGGGTTCAGTCTTGAGAGCTTTTGCTCCCTGAATGCTTTCTGTAGAGCTCTGGAGGACAGGAATGAAAGTGGAGGCCTCCCAATCTTTGGCCAGGAGGAGCCAAGAGCTCAGACCCCACTCCTCAGTGCACCTTCGGAGAAAAGGGGTCAATCACTCTGGTCTCCCTGGTCTCTGCCACGCTCCAAGCTCACATGGCCTGTGACTGAGTGTTTCTATCCCTTGCACACAGCTCCATTTGGAGTCTCCAATCCCAGCAGATTCCTCCGCTCTGCTCTTCTGAAGGATGAAGATGGGTATCCCAGGATCTGCCACTTGTGGAGTCCCTGCTCAAAGATCAGTGCCGTGACTGTGCTGTGGATCATGGTTTAGGCTAACCCCAAACTGAGACCTCACTCCTCAACTCCATCTCTCTGCCCAGCATCCCCACTCTGCTACCTGCAAGCTCTGCTACACTCAGACACCCCCAATCATTCTGTGACCTTGTGGGTCCCGAGACCACACTGTCCCTGCAAGGGCTCCACCCCTGCTTAGCCTCTGGAGCAATGTCCCTCAGTGGAGCAGACTTTTAAAAGTTTGAATTTGCTTAGAGCACTTTGTTGCTCCACCGCTTCCCGGGATCTGGCCTCTCCCTGTAGTCTCTCTTCCTGTCACTTCTAATTCACTTGTCCACACGTCATACCTTTCAGAAAGTGGTCGATTTTCTGTTTCTAGAATTGCCGCTCTTCTCTTCTATCTCCTGTTGCATTTGTAGGTGTTTAGAATGGTTTGATATCTAGCTGAATTCCTGAAACTTGATGTCATCTCAGTCTGCTACTGCTCCATCATCTTGACTCCTCCCCCATGCCCATTTTTAAATTGAATTATTTGGTTTTTGTTTTGTTTGTTTTTCTATTGAGTTGTTTGAGCTCATTGTGTATTTTGGATATTGTCCCCCATCAGATATATAATTTGCAAATATTTTCTCTAGTGGGTTGCCTGCTCCAGATGGTTTGTTAGCTGTGCAGAGGTTTTTAGTTTGATGTAGCCCCACTTTTTTACTTTTTCTTTTGTTGCTTTTGCTTTTGGAGTCAGGCCTAAAAATTCAGTTCCAACACTGATGTCAAGGAACTTACTACCTATGCTTTCTTCTTGGAGTTTTATGCTTTCAGGTCTTACGTTCAAGTCTTTAACATATTTTGAGTTAGTACATGGGAAGCCAACAAATAATGTAAAATGTACCACTGTGTTTGAAAGTGATTAATTGGGAAGATCACCTTCATTTTGTCTTTTTCCAATTTTGTGCAATATGTGTGAATATTGAGAAGAGTTTCTGACATGTATTATTTTAAAATGCTTTCCCAATGTAATTTGAATCACAATGTAATTTATGAAAGTGGGTCCAGTTACCACAACATAAATTTATTTGCTTAGAGTATACTTTAAGGTATAATCAGATCCCCATGATAACTCTTCAGTATAATAAGACTAATTATGATCAACTGCAAGAGAAATTAAGTGTTAGGTATAAAAATGGAGAAATAACCTTATAAGATGATTCAGCCAAAAGATTATAGAAATCTATACTCAAGCTTCAATTAGTAAATCATATGAAAGATGAAAGAGAAAACATCAATTTTCAAATGTGGCTGAGCAGGTATTTTATTATAGATTGCTTTTAATGTAATAATGTCTTATAAAAGCATATGGAAGATTTAGCAGATGTGGTTAGAATTTCAAACTCTGTAGAAATGATTAAATCTTGTCATGAGAAAAGTAATAGATTCAAAATCCAAAGTTTTTTAATTAAAAAAAATTAATTTAAAACAAATTGTAAAATTTTTTTTACAATTAAAGTTTTATGCATAATTCAGCCACTTGGTGGTTAACTGAAAAATTTTAAAGAAGTTTGTTGTGGTATAATTGGTAATCAACTACAAATATTTAGTGTACACCATTCGATGCATTTGATCATATTAGAACACCTATTATACCTTCACTACAATCAAGGGTCAGACATATCCAACACCTCCCCCAATTTTCTTCCATTTGCTTTTGTTTCTGTTGTTGTGTGTTTGTGTTTGATAAGTACATGTAACATGAGCTTTACCCTCTTAACAAACTTTGAAGTGCACAATACTGTATTGTTAATTATGGTAATGTGTTGTACAGCAGATCTCTAGAATTTATTCTCTAGAATTTATTCATCTAGCATAGCTGAAGCTATACCTATTCAGTAATAGCTCTCTATTGCCTCCCAACCCCTGGCCTGCCAATCACTATTGTATTCTCTGCATCTATGAGTTTGACTACTTTAGATACCTCTTATAAGTAGAATCATACAATATTTGCCCCAATGTAAATGGCTTATTTCACTCAGCATAAGGTCCTCCAATTCATACATGTTGCAAGTGGCAGAATTCTTCCCCACCTGAAGGCAAAACAATATTCCATTGAATGTATGTACCTAATTATCCTTAGCCGTTCATCTATCAGTGGACAAAGGGTTGTTATTTGTCTTGGCTATTCTGAATAATGCTTCAGTGAACATAGAAGTATCAATTCTGAGCATTCTGGGACACTCCCTTAGGTGGTTAACTGAACTGAACTGTAAAATATATTTGAAAATCAACTCATATACTCATTAAAGTTAAGAATGTTAAGTTAAATTAAAAGTTAACATTTTAAAAAGTACAATATGTGAGTTTTTGGTACATCTGAATTAATTTCATCTTAAAAGCAATATAAGAATTTTTGGTACATCTGAATTAACTTCATCTTAAAAGCAATATATGAATTTTTGGTACATCTGAATTAATTTCATCTTAAAAAGCAATATATGAATTTTTGGTACATCTGAATTAATTTCATCTTAAAAAATCAATATTTTACAACATTTTTTATTTTATATTTCACCATATTTCTTGATTATTCCCACCACTGAAAGTAAAGAGCAATCTAAAGTCAAATGTGGTTAATTCTAATTCTATTTTAGCTATAGGCAATTTTTATTTATAATTAATCTAAATCTAAGTGCTTAATCTAAACATTGTACTTAAGGATATTAATATCACAGCAAAAATAGAAGATAATTTAAAAAGTATTATGTTAAATTGTGCCTTAGAACAAAACAAAACAAAACACACACAAAAAAAACACAATACAAAACACAAAAGTGATTTATTTTACCATAAATCACTGTACTTTTGTAGCATTTCCTCTGCAAATTTAAGGATTGAATTCTCTAAAAACTCTCTGGTATAACTTTTGCATTTGTTTATGTGTATTTTAGGAGTTCATTGTAGTTCATTCAAGATTAATCTTATACAGTATGTATTTATTCATTTAGACTCAATTTTAAGGTTTGAAATGAACTATTTCCTCCTAACATGTTACAGATTTTTTAGGAAAGATTTTATTTATGTATTGGAGAGAGAGCAAGCACGACTTGGAGGGGGTGGAGAGGAAGAAGTTGAGTCCCCACTAAGGAGGGAGCCAGTCATAGGGGGCAGTGGACTCTGGGATCATGACTTCGGCTGAAGGCAGATTCTTAACCAACTGAGCCACCCAGGTGCCCCAACATGCCACAGAATATTTATGGTGGTTAGAAGGTCTTAGATATCTTCCAATATCCTGTTAGATTCTGGCAGTTTCTCCATCTCTGATATAGCCTTCACGGATATATCAATATATAAAAATCCAGTGCATTGCATGGCTGATATTATATTATTTTCTGACCAACTTCTTTGAATATCAAAATATTTCAGAGCATCAGATGTGGTCAGTAGTTATTTTGCACAGTAAATTACAGCTTCATTCCTTATACTATCTTTTTAGTGCATACCTCTGAAACTCCAAATAGGAAGCAATAAGACATCTTAAATATTCATTATTTGGCTTTACTATTGGTCAATTTCTTACATGTGATCCTATAAATGCTTAGAGACTTCTACATGGTCTATAGGAGAGTGTGCTTATTAGATGAAAAATGCTAAGAAAAATGTCAGATTAATGTTCAGCTTTATGATTGAAAAGAACCTCTTGAGGTTTGCATCAAAAATAAACCTTGTTATTTAAGATTTGTTTTGTCTTTGTTCTTGTTTTGGAAAAGAAATTACTTCAGGATAAAAAAGAAGATAAAGATAATATAGAAGTATCCTTACAGTTCAGGAAAAGGGGGGAGGACCATGTAAAGTATTTATAAAGCAATAAGCGAGGGCAAAGACTTGGGAAG
This sequence comes from Mustela erminea, assembly GCF_009829155.1. NCBI lineage: Eukaryota > Metazoa > Chordata > Mammalia > Carnivora > Mustelidae > Mustela > Mustela erminea. The sequence continues at coordinate 90,582,664 of NC_045618.1, forward strand.
AACCATGTCCATGGAGCCAAGATGGATCCAAGCTAGATATCCAAGACAGATAAAGGGAGAACTGTCCTCTGATGTTAATAGCAGCAGGGACAGTTGTGGAAGTGGACCCTAATGCCTAAAGACCACCTATGATATATTGCCATGGGTATCAAACTGCTTGTGGTATGTAATCATAGAAGATGTCCTCTGATTAGTGTGAGGACTGACTTTTGACAATGACCTGTATGGGATCTATAGAATATCTTGTAGAAGTCACTTCTGATGCATAGATATATGTATACCTTCTGATGAAAATATCAAACTGTTATGTATACAAATGCACTCACACATACATAAATATTCCTTATTACTTTTATTTTCTTTGGATGAATGGTTCAGTTCTAGTGAAAGGCTTTACTACACCCAGTACTTCACTTTTTTTTTTTGCAAGATCTACACTAACTGGTCCTTGTTCTTTGCATATTAAATGAACCTTTGATAGTTCCAAAATAAGGAAACAAAACTAATTCAACCATCTCTTCATGTCCTCTCATTTATATTTGTATTCTTTTAAAATGTTATCTATCTAGTTTTGTAATGTTTACCATACTATTTCTTTGATATTTTAAGCTGTATTTTTTAGTTCCAATCTTTTAGCAATAAAATTTATTTTGTCCAAAATTATTCAAGAATTTCCAACCAACCTTCAGAAATATTTAAAACATGGGGCGCCTGGGTGGTTCAGTGGGTTAAGCCTCTGCCTTTGGCTCAGGTCATGGTCTCAGGGTCCTTGTGAGTCCCAGATCAGGCTCTCTGCTCAGCAGGGAGCCTACTTCCCCCCTCTCTTTCTCTGCCTGCCTCTCTGCCTACTTGTGATCTCTTTCTCTCTGTCAAATAAATAAATAAATAATCTTAAAAAAAAAAAAAGAAATATTTAAAAGATGCATTAACTTTCACAGAATTGGACTCTAAAACTTTCCCAAACTACCTGACTGCTTTGTTTTCTGATTTGCCTTATCCAGCAATATTCAAATTTTTATTTACAAAGAAATGAACTTCAGTGATGAGATTCATGATACACACTGCCACGCTGGTTATGCACTCTGTCTATGCACAGTCCTAACAATAAAGTTGTGATTACTTTTGGACTGGGTGAAAAGAGGATTTGTAGATATGTCATATACAAACCAGCGGGGTGCAAGTGAGAAGGAAAATTCCTTGATGGTGGAAACTACCTTTAGAAATGCATGCATTGGGGCACCTGGGTGGCTCAGTAGATTAAGTGACTTACCCTTGATTTTGGCTCACATTATGATATCAGGGTCCTGGGATTGATCCCCTTTTTGGGCTCCATACTGGATGGGAAGGGAAGGGTGGTAGTCTGCTTTAGGATTCTCTCTCCCTCTGTCTCCCCTCCCCACCCCTCACCCTGAGCTCGCTCTCTCTCAATAAATCTTAAAAAACAAAAACAAAAAACAAATGCATGCATTTATTTTATTTTCCCTGAATTAATTTTATGTTGGATTTTTTAAGATACTCATTAATTTGAAGAGAATTATAAAATTCAAATATCATAAATTACTTAATTTTCTTGTTCATATGTAAATAAGTTAAAGCATGCTGACTATGCATGCATTGGAATTATTCTTAGACATGCCTTAAGAAAACCATTTATCTCAATATTTCTGAGGAAAATGGCAACAATTTTAATTGCCATATATTTTAATTTATATCATGACATAAATCAAAGTTAGCACTTTCTACCACATAATGTTTTCTGTTATTTCAAAGAGAACTGAAAAATATCTAGGATATATAAACCACTAATTATAGTTTATGGTTTAATTTTATTGTTACATAAGTTTGTATATACATAAACTTAACTTTGACAAAACTTATAATCCAATTTTCCCTGTTCTAATATGCATAATATTTAATTTATTTTCAATTAAAATTACATCTTTTTTATTTAATTCTTACAACCTTTATGGACAGAATATAACTTATGAATTGTGAATTGCCACTGATTTACTTGGTAAATAAACTTGCTTTTGAATATAAATATTTTATATTCTCTATTTTATCTTACTGGAAATAGCTTTAATAAATAATTACATTTAACTATTAATTACTACAAGCTCTCACTTCCCTAAATTTCTATTTTTGTCCAAAAATTCTATCTTTATTAAGTAGCTAGCCTTTCTACTGGGACTGTTAATATTGAAATCGAACTATTTACATAAAGGCAACTGCATAATCTTTTACAGTAATATCAGATATAAAAATATTTGCTGGGAGTCCCTGGATGGCTCTGTCGGTTAAGCATGAGCCTTTGGCTCAGGTCATGATCTTGGGGTCCTGGGATCAAGCCAAGTGTTCAGCTTCCTGCTCAGTGGGGAGTCTTGCTTTTTCCCTTTTTCTCTGTCCCTCTCCTGTCCCCCTCATGCTCTCTCTCTCTCTCAAATAAATAAGGAAATAAAATCTTTAAAAAATATATTTGCTCTTGGCAGTGTCTATTGCTGAGAATAATGTGTTTTTAGATTTTTACTTAATGATAGAATGCAATAAATGATACTGACATTTTTTAATCCAAATTGATAAATGATCATCATAATTACATATTAACTTTACCTTTAGCTCTTTGATCACATCGTGATTACCCCTATATTCTGATAGATAATAAGCAGTGAAATGGAAAACCCATAGGACTTGGTATCAAAACATCCTATAGAATAATGTGAAGTTAGGAATCTGGTAAAAGAGTTACAGTTAAGACAATGCATCTTGGTGCCTATTTTCATCATCCTTTGCATTAATTTTAAAATGTAAGTGTAACAGTGTCATAGACTGAAAGAGTTCTAAGTAATTATTTATATTTTAAAATGGCTCTACACATACATTGGAAAATGTTTTAAGAATTTGCATGGTTCTAACATAGGCAATAATGTTCAAGGATGCTATAAAAAAAAAAAACAAGAGGACAGAGGTATATTTCTCATTTGAAAATCATTTATCAGGCATTTACAATATGCTACTGTTGTAAACACTGTGGAATTAATAATGAATTATGGTCTCTGCCTTGAATCAGTTCAGTCTAAAGGGACGAGCAAGCAGAGCTTCAATTCAGTATGACAAGTATTTTGATAGAGATTGCTTTAGATATCAGCAAGGGAAAATCCATTGGTGGGTTATCAAAAGCTTCCAGAGGAATATAGCTGACCAACAAATTTTATAAACTTAAAAATTAAAAATGTATGTTTACTCTAAAATTTTTGTTGTCCTCAAGAGAAAGGTCTTTTAAGATAATCTAATTAGACGTATACTTCTGGAAAAAGAAGATTGGCCTTAACTCATCTTTTTATTTTTTAATGTTAAAATAGCATATTTTTGTATTATAATCCACACCCATCAGTGTTTAACATGCTTGCTATATTCTGATTAGGATATTGAACAAATTAGAATCTGACATTTTGTCCCTTAACTTTCAAACAGTATAATTTAGTTTATATTTCATTATTATTAAACAAAACAAAGTATTTCTTCTTATACTTTACAAATGAAGTCAATTTAGTTTTTAAGGAAAAAATGATGTCAGTTCTTTTTATGAAATCAGCATTTAAGCATTTATCAAAATATTTCTGTTGACAATTACATTCTTGAGAATAAGTTTATCTACCTTTTCTTACTGATACGAGAAATTTTGGAGAGTTTTCCTATAGTGTAGATCTGTATTTCTCCAGATAAATACTCAATTCTTTTAATGTTCCCTCAAAGAAAAGTGTTCAAATCCCTGAGTGGCTTTAGTCAGTTCTCTTGTAAGTTCCTTGAATTCAAGGAAACTATTTTTTGATGACCTCAACTTAAATAACTCTTGAGATGATATCTCAATATCTTAGAGAATTTTGAAAATCTATTTGGAATATGTTATATATGTGGTCATCTATATACCATTAATTATGGGTAATTTGACTATGAATAAATCCACAATTTCCATGCAAGTAACCACATTAAGGTATTGTCCTATCAATGTTTAGTACATAATGGGTGCACAATAAATAGTTATAAAATAAATTAATAAATAATTAAATATATCATTTTTAAAGTTAATCCTTTTTCAGATTCATCTCCTTTGAAATTTTACTGTTATAGTTCAGAATAAATGTTCAAGTATTTACATGCTTTGCTTTTAAATTAAATCTTATAAATTTATCCCATTACACAGACTAAATAAATTGATGCTAATTTTGTCATCAGTTCTCATTACTAACACCTTTTAAAAGCATATCAAATATGTTCTTATTCAAGTAATTAATCAAAAACTCGAATAGATTAAGGCAGAGAAGAAACCCTTTGCACATAATACTCTTTCTAGAAGGTGGCATTCATTCTTTAATCAACTTCCGCTAGTGATGGATGTTTGATATGATACTAATTTGCCTAACAGAATCGGCATCAAACTCATAATTCTTCATTTTAGCTATAAAAATGTGAGAGACTTAACATTACATTTTCTGTGGATTTTCCAATCATATAATATTGTGATATTTAAGGTTTAACTTTGAATAAACTAGAAATACTGGAAAATATTTAGTGTTAACATCACAAATAATATGAAATTTGTGGTTACTTTCGCATTTTGTTTGACCTATGTTTATTTTCTTCCACATAAAAACTGAATTTTTCTTGTCATCATTATTGACTTCTAGTGAATAATTAACCCATATATAACCATTAATAATTTTTCAGTATATGAAAAAATTGCTTCTCTCAAGTAACTTAATAACACTTAATCTTCAATGAAACTTTTCTGAAAATATTGTCTTATGTCAAAGAATCAAAAGTGTGGAAAAAATATTGAATAGGTTATTTCTTGGGGGTGGGATTACTGAAAGAGTTGATTTATGCTTTATAAGTTGAATAATTTTTAATTTTTAACAGCAAGCACATTCCATTGTATTAAAATTATCTCTGAATTTATATACTTTCATAAGTTTGATTCAAATGGAATTCTAAGATGTCCAATGCCATCTTATTTCAGATAATAAAAAACAATTTAAGTGCTTAAGGACAAAAGAAGTTAGATGCATTTTGTTAAACTCATACAAATCAAAATGTGTAACTAGTTTTAAGCATGATATATTTACATACATTTTGACTCAATGACTCCACTAAAAGCTTCATAATCAAATAGAAATATAGGTAGATAGCCAGATTACAGGTAAAGAGATATGAAGACAAATATACAAAGAGTTAATAGACAAATAGATGATAGATTGATAGATAGATAGATAGATAGATAGATAGATAGATAGACACAAAAGATAGATAGCTACATGATAGATACACACACATATATTAAGAAGTAGGTATATATATGGACATATAGACAGAAATAGGAAATAGAAAGTCTTACAGATAAATAGAAAAATGGACTTTTGGACAGATAGGCAGAGGTCTATAGATAACATCCAGAGAGAGAGAGAGAGAGAGAGAGGGGCATGGATAGATAGAAAAATAGGCAGATAAATAAAATGACATACATATATTCATTCATATAGCCTGATAAATAGAGGAATAAGACCCACATACAGAAAGAGAGAAAGAGAAAGAGAGAGACAGAGAAAAAGGATAACTGTATATTATCCTAAGACCTGGGGACAAGCATTTTTTTAGGAAGTCACAGTTACTTTTTAGGAGAAAATTCATTAACACTTGAGGTAGAAGTGAAAAATCTCAAAATGTATTTCCCTGGGAAGCATGACAAAATAATCATGGAGATAACTAAATTGCTCACAGTCGAAGAATGAAAATTATTTTCACCTAAAAAATTAAAAATAGATGAGGACCTTAAGCAAGAAATAAGATGGATGTGTAAGTTGATTTATATCACTGGTGAAAAGTTTCTGCTGACCAAAATGGTTAAGAAAAGGGAAGTCTAGTGTTAATATTGAAGTTATTTTCTATTTCTATGATTAAAATTCCTTCTTCACCAATCAAATCACAGTGAAATCAATCAAACTCAAAAGTCTTGGGAACAATTTGTATTTTACTTGGTAATATTTTATAAGGGCATAAAATCGGATTAAATATTATTAGATCTTCTGGAGCCAGCTGACTTCCAATAGAGTGTTGAGTCCTCTTAAGGACTCTTAAATGATTCCTCTTTATAGAGGACCACATACTGCCAGGACTGATACAGAATATTTGGGTATATTAATAAAAAAATTAAATCCTTGCCTCCATTGAACTTATTTTCTAATGTAAGTGTATAGATCATAAACAAATAGAAAAGTTAATAAATAATCTATGATGAGTGTTAAGTGCTATGGGGAAAAAATAAAAGTTGGATAAGAAATACTGACATGGAAATGATTGATGTATAGGGTGATTGAAAAGGTTTCACTTAAGGAGAGACCTGAAGAGAGATTTAGTTTGTTCACTTGGGGAAGAAAAAAAAAAAGAAGAAGAAATTTCTAGCAGAAAGAAGCATACAATGACTCTGAGTCAGATAGTTCCTGGAATGGTAGAGGAATATCCAAGAAGCTTATATTACGGAACAGTCTTCAAAAGCAGTAGGAGGAGGGGGAAGAAGCGTAGGGGTTGCAGGAGGTGAAGTAAAGAGGTAGCAGGAGGCTGTATCATGAATATCTGTTAGGCTGTTGGGAGGATCTCAGGAGATAACTTAATCAAGGCTGGCTATGCTATGCTTCTGTAACATATGTAACCAAATCATCAGTGACCTAACTCACACAATATTTACTTGTTTGCTCACAGAAAAACCTTATAGGTCAGGTAATCATCATACAGGAAAGGAAAACATCATTCTTTGTGCAATATTGTATCATCGATGAGAGCAAGCAGGATCTAAGACACAAGTGGAGTGTTGGCTTTATATTCCATTGGGACAGTTCATGTGGGAATTTATTCAGGTGTGTTGGTAGGAGGTATGGCACTCAGAGTATACAGAAGTTCTGATTGTTTCTGTCTGCCCAGTGACTTTGGAAATAGTCATTGGCTGAGAGTGTGAATCTGGAGAAGTATTGGTTGTTTGAGGAGAGAGAAACTGAGAAAGTGCCATCCGGAAAAGACAGCAAGTAAACGGATTAGGGATACACAACAGATTCCTATGCAAGTTAAAGTGCCCATTTGAAGATTATAGTCCAGAATTTGAAGGCAAGACCTGGCAGCAAACTTGTGTGATTTTCTTCAGCCACATTCATTTGCATGTGGAAGCTGATAAACACAGAATTGGGTTTTTCCCCAGGCGAGTAAAATGGGAAGCAGACTGAGCATGTAAATTGAGAGTTAAGGCAAGTGAGTGGTGACAATAATGGTCCTTTGAATCTCAGCTACATTAAAAGGGAAGTGAGCATACAAGGGGGTGGAGAATTGTTTAACAAAGATAAATTCCATTGCGTTATAGTTTGACCTGAACGGGAGGACTCTCTTGGCAGGGTAATAGAAAGAGTGAGCTATAAAGATCATGGGTGACACAATGCTGATTCTCAAAATTGAAGGAATAGATTAGTTGTATTTACTGATCCAAGTGGAATGTGGGTACGTGATTTTATCAGTGAGAGGGCCAATAACAAACAGGGAGCACAATGGAACTGAAGTAGTTTGAGGTTTTGTTTGTAAAAATATGGGTATAAGGAAAACATGAGGGATTGTGTATTAGCATGGATTAGTAATAGCCCATTTGGAGATCCAGAAAGGAAGGGTTTCTAAGAACCTGGAGGGAAAGACTCAGAGTGAACATATCTAATGTTTGCTTATTTGTTTGTTTGTTTAGAGAGAATCTTGAGCAGGCTCCATGCCCAATGTGGAGCCCAATGTGGGGCTTGACCTCATGACCCTGAGATCATGACCGGAGACAAAATCAGGAGTTGATCACTTAACTGATTGAGCCATCCAAGGGCCCCCAAGAGTGAACATATTTAAGTTTGTACAGCAAACAACAGATATATAACATTGAGGTGTAGAGAATAAGTTTATTTTTAAAATGGTGCACAAGGTACTGAGGGCACTCTGACTGAATATTGGAAGGGTTATCTGTTTGGATATTGGGGATTACCTAAAAATATGACCTGAGTAAATTTGAAGAGTGTGACAGTTATAGGAGAAGAAAATGGCTGTTACAGGAATAAGAAAAAGGGAAGTGAACCCCTTTAGGGGTTTAATGTATGTACCTTAGCTAGAGAAGGAGGATTTTGCATAGTTGGACAGAGAAAACCCAAAAGGACTTGTTTGGGTATAAAACTGGAGATATATATATATATATATATATATATATATATTCTTGATGAATTGATTATTTTGTCATTATGTAATGTCCATCTAACTCTAGTAATTTCTTTGTTCTGAAATCTACCTTATCTGATATAAATACCCACTCCTGTTTTTCATTTTATTATGATTTGTATGATATATCTTTTTCCATCGTTTTAGGTATTTTTTAAGAGATTTTATTTAGGGCACCTGGGTAGCTTAGTTGGTTAAACGACTGCCTTTGGCTCAGGTCATGATCCTAGAGGGCCGGGATCAAGTCCCACAACGGGCTCCCTTCTCAGCAGGAAGTCTGCTTCTCCCTCTGACCCTCCCCTTCTCATGGTTTCTCTCTCTCCCACATTCTCTCTCTCTCTCAAATAAATAAAATCTTTTTTAAAAAGATTTTATTTATTTATCTTTTTGAAAGAGAGAGCAGGAGGGGGGATGGGCGGGGGAAGAGGCAGAGGGAGGGGGAGAAGCAGACTCGGCATTGAGTAGGGAACCCAGATGGGGGCTGGATCCCAGGACCCTGAGATCATGATCTGAGCCAAAGGCAGACTGTTAACTGACTGAGCCACACAGGCATCTCTACATATTTATTTTTTTAAGTTTTTATTTAAATTCCAGTTAGTTAACATGCAGTGTAATATTAGTTTCATGTAACTACATTGTGTTTTTGTTTTTAAGAGTTTTTTATTTGTTTATTTGACACAGAGAAACAGAGCAAGACAGGGAACGCAATCAGGAGGAGTGGGAGAGGGAGAAGCAGGCTTCCTACTGAGCAAGGAACCCGATGCAGGTCTTGATTCCAGGACCCTGGCATTATGACCTGAGCCGAAGGCAGATGCTTAACGACTGAACCACCTAGGTGCCCCAACTACATTGAGTTTTAAATCAATCTCTTAACCATAGCATAGTGTTGGATTGTATTTCTTTTCAATTGGTTTTAGAATAGTTTTAGGTTTATAGAAGAAATGTTAATAGTATAAAGTTCCTATAAACCTCAAATCCAGTTTCCCCTATTAATATCTTACATTTCTATGGTACATTTGTCACAATTAAAGAACTAATATTAATACGTAATTATTAACTTTAGTCTGGACTTTATTTAGATTGTTTCAGTTTTTGCTTATATATATTTTTTCTGTTCCAGATACCCCTTCAAGGATACTACATTACATTTAGTTGTTATGTATCCTTAGGCTCCTTCAGGTGTAACAGTTGCTCAGAATTTTCTTGGTTTTGAGGTCTTGACAGTTTTGAGGTGTAATCATTAGATATTTTGTAGTCTATCTTTAAATTGAGACTTATTTTTCTATCAGGATGGAATTATGTGTATTTAGGAGGAAGAACACAGAGATAAAGTGCTATTTAAAGCACAGTATTTCAAGAATACATGTCATAACATGACTTTCCAATGTTGTTAACCTTGATCACCTGGCTGAGATAGTGTTTGTCTGGTGTCTCTGTGGCAGACTTACCCTCTTTTTTTCTTTTCACTCTTCCCTCTTTGGAGGAAGTCATTGTCCGCAACCCACACTTAAATATTGGGGAATTAGACATTATATTATTTCATTTATGTGAAATGTTCAGAACAGACCAGTTTCAACAGAACTCAACTGTGATAACCTGGGACTGAGTGTAGGAGTGGGAACTGGCTCCCAACAAGTTCACTGAAATTGTTTAAGGATGATGAAAATATTTTAAGTATAGACCACGGTGATTATACAACTCTATAAATTAATCATATTATTATAAATAACTAAAATGGAATTGAGAATAATTATGTGTGAATATCATGATGTATAGATTATACCTCACTAAATCTATTGAAATTATCATCAGAAAGTAAAAGTTGAAGAAAATTGGAGAAAAACGTTTACTCAGATAAGTGTACTTTTCAGGTATTTCACAGTAGAATGCAGCTACAGTATAGCTCATTCTCTGTCCTTCTGGACAGATATTGTAACCTGATAGAATTAGTGCATAGAAAACTAATTGCGATACTTAGCTTTATATGGCAGCTACTATTTATTTTTGTGAAGATTAGCATTATAAAAATTCAACTATGAGTTTTTGTCATTTTCTTTTACATATGGCATATTTAAAACAGAAAAAATTATTGTATCTGATAACATATTTATTGAAGTGATTACTTTCTAGGGCTATAACTTGCCAGAACTCTTAAAAAATATATAAAATGAATGACAGCTGCTAGCAGATTTTCTGGAACTGCTAACTTATTTCCGGAATTATAATATATAAATGTTAGTTCCAAGAACAAAATTTCACAAGTCCTCATTACTGGTGATACTACTAATGTCAGTTATGATAATAAACAGTTTATCATTAATGTAATTTAGGGATTCATGATTTGCATTAACCCGTTCATTATGATCCAGGTTTTATATTGTTTTCATGTAGTTGTCCTTACATGCTTCAGTAGTATTAGACGATAAGAATGGATTGAAGAAAAACTGATAGGAAGTTTGAAATTAAGGCTTAATGTTTAAAACAGGAAATGGGATGAATCCATGGCACTCATTTTCTTTTCCTCCCGAAGACAGAGAAAAACCCATTTTTTAGTATCTAGTTTTGGCCAATATAATGTAACCAAAAGTGATATATGATCCACCTCCAGGCTGGGCCTATAAATACATCCCACACAGCATCCTGCCCGGTTATTTCCTTTTCTAGTGTAATCTTGGATGGGAATGTAAAGGATGGTGATAATCCAAGAGCAAATTAATTAAATCCCTTAATATAAATTTCATGGAGAAGACTCCTTACCATAACTTCCAATCTCATCGAGGTGTGAGGCAATTAGCAATAAATTATGTTAAGTCACTGAGATTGGTGAGGCAGGTTTTCTCTTATCTTGTTTACAGAATTCTAATTTATGTCATTAGTTCCCATCTAAAATAAAATATGACATTGGAAATACCTGCACATGGCCATATTTTTATCATCCTTCTTTTGCACTCTTAAAATGCATATGGGGATGTTGTTAAATAATGTATAAATGCACATTCACATTAGAAATTGATTTTTGTGTGTTGAGCACTTGCTGTGTGCTCTACAGTGTTCTAAATATTTTATATGTATTCATTTATAAGATCCCTGTGAGAGCAGGGGATCAACAGCAACCTGTGAGATTGGTGCTATTATTATCATCATTTAACTGATGAAGAAACTCTGGGGGAGTGAACGTCTGTGCTAATATTAGAATATATTTCTAGGAAGTGGATGGTCTGGGGCTGGAATTTGCAAGCATGAGCTTTTCACTACTAGGAAAAACTGGGGGATATAAATGTATACATGAAACCGGTTCTGCCCATTTTGTCCTCTTGTAATTTTAGTATATGTCTCATTATCTTACAACCCTTTAAATATATATAGATTTATATATAATTCTTTTAGTATTAATGAATAGCAATAGCAATGTCAATAATAATCATAATCATGGAAATGAGAGCAGAAAACACTTGAATATTGTATGTCATTATATTAAAAAGGTCCTCAGGGCTAATACTGATGCAGTAGCTTCTCTGAGGTTAGTGCTAAAAATAAAACCAAATCCGCAGATCAGGAAACCCAGAAGATGTGACCCCATATTTTGTGCTCTTAACCACGACAATATCTCTTTTCCTGGTTAATTCAGTATCCGCCATCATCCAATAGGAAACAAAACCATGAATAAAATGGCAATCGTGCCAACAAATCTTTTGTGAGGGAATTATATTTAGTGTAATAGATACAAATCTGAGTCTATGTTTTACAATTACAGCATTTTAACTGCAAGCCAAAATGAGCAATAACGGGCTTTGCTAAATGGTAGTCACAGTTCCTGTATTAATCAGCTGTATTCAGCATGGTGAAAACAGGTTCTAAAGCCCTAAACTATGAAGCAATGTAACACTTTAAGATTTTATATGCTGCTCACCTTAAAACACTCTGTTTTAAATTGGAAACTCAAGCTGAAGATTTTACTAGCAAACTTGCTGACTAGGTAGGAATTTCCTGACATGTAGATCAGACCACTTGATACGCATTGCCATTTGAGACCTGCCAGGACTTTTCAGTCTCCAAACACTTTCTCACTCACTTAATGCATAAATGCTGGCCTTAAGTTTGAAAGATGACAGTTAAAATTTAAATATGTTTTCTGGAAATGGTACCACTATAAGCCATTGTCAGCGACTTATCAATTCAATTATTAATAAATGTATTATATTATTCATAAAATGAAGCCAGATCATTACAATATAATGGATAGAATCTCTGTTTTATCATAGCCTCTTCTGCATTTTCTTTCACAATGTTTACCAAAATAGATACTCTTCACAACAGTAATAAAGATTTGCTTACATGGATCTTTAGATCAAGCCCCTTTTAATAGAGCCAAAACATAGCTAAAGCCAGAACAGTTGTACGAAAGGCAGATTCAGGTTAAATATTGCAGTAGGCTCCAAGCAGGTGGAATGACAGCAGGAGGATACTGATCAGAACACAGATCTCAGAGTCAGGAATAAGGTCAAAGCTGAAAATTAAGCTAACTCAAGAATAAACCTATATATGGTAAGAAACTATTCCTATCCACATTTTGTATAGAAATTATTTTTATGAGGTCATTCTAATGAATTTTGGAAATGTAAATATTATATGAATCATCAAAAAAGTTGACCCAGATATTTTTTATCTGGTCTTTTTACCAAATATTCGAAGAACAAATATATCTAATGAAGCACATTTTTTTCCTCAAGAGACGACAAAAACAACAAAAACTCCATAATTCATGGAGTTTGCCAGGCGACTGAAACATTGGTAACAGCCTGACAGGCTAGGTTAAAGAAGAATATTGTAGGTCAATCTCAATATTGAACATATACATTTCTGATGCAGCAGAATTCACCCGTATTTTCTTTTTTTTAAATCTAGCACACCAGAAATAAAATGCAACTTGCTTAACCTGGCAAAGACAACTAAAATAAAATACTAAGAGTCTCCATGCATTAAAATACTAAAAAGTAGTCCTTTAGTCAGTAACAAGCAACTTACTTGCTACCACTTTTTCTATTTCATGTTTCAGTTTTAAGCACCAGCTATAGACACACAGTTTGAAGCACCTGCAGATAAAATAAGAAACCAGGAAAATGAAACAAAAATTTAAAAGACCTCAAATGAATACAAAATATCTTCATGATCTTATGAAGAAAATTTTAGAAGTATCTTGAAAGGTATTTTTAAAAGATGTAAATAAATGAAGTGGCACACTATATTCATAGTAAAGGAAAATGTAATATCATTATAATGTTAATATCCCCCAAATCTATCTATGATACAATGCAATTCCAGACTTAGAAATAAGATTTTCATGAAATCTTATGTTGAAGACCCAACAATCAAAAATAGCCAACGATCAAAAATAACCAAATTCTGGAGGGAACAAGGAAGGGGAATTTTCATTGCTTATGCTAATTATGAACCTATTATATTTAAGATAATAGTGCTATTGTGAAGGAATAGAAAATTAAATGAATGAATAGAACAGAGGAAATGACCAAAAGTCTCTGTAAACTTAAAATAGGTGGCATTTCAGATCAGTTGGGAGAAGTTAGAGTATAAAGATAGGGTACTGGGAAAATTGATTCCCCACATGCTTACAAAAGGAAATTTGATCTCTTCCTGGCACTTCACCTAAATTTAAGTTCAGACTAATTATAGATTTATATTACTTAATTGTGGTTGGAGGATAATTACTAAATAAGACATAAAATAAAACCACAAACCATAAAGCAGAGAATTGATATCTGCCACTACATTATACTGAAGGTAGTAAGTATGAATACCATAAACAGATATTTTTACAATTCCCAACCAAATAGATTTTATTTTTAATATAAAATAATTAGTATAAACTAATAAAAATAATGTATTCAATAAAAAATGGGAAAAATGGTAAGAACTGTCATTTCATAGAAGCACAATGTTAAAAAACATGACAAAAATATTCTACCTCACTAGAAATAGAGGTGTGTAAAATAACATCATGAGATAACTTTTCATACCCACTAGGCTGGCAAAAAAGAAAAAAAGATACTACTAAAAGGTAATGAAAAAATAGTGAAATTCTTTCATTGCTAGCCAAATAGGTAATAGCACATAAAGAAACAATTTTTCTTTACTACATATACTTAAAAATGCACATATTAAATGACCTAAGAATTCCAAGAATAGAATATACTAGACAATCTTTCACAAGTGGTGTAGTAGATATATGCAAGATTACACATAGCAGTATTACAAGTAGTACAAATAAATCTGGACATGACCCAAATCTCCATCAGCAGCGAAGTGGGTAAGTAAATTGCTGTTTATATATTCAAGAGAATAAGGACCTAAATGAATCTCAAAATATCAGTATGAGGTAAGCAAACCACAAAAATCTCTTTATAATATAATTCCATTTATATATCTATCTAAACCCCTGAGGGAAGAAGAATATTTTATGCATAAATATAAATGTCAGCTAGGAATTATGTTGAGTCCCTACTAGTAGAGACCTTACTATAGTAGCTCAAATAATTTCAATTGTTTTTCAACTACAAAAAGCCTGAGAAGTGGGTATCCAGGGTCTGCCTAGAGATTCCACTTGTTTTTTCTGCTGCTCCTTACTTAGCATTGCCTCTGTGTTCAGGTTCAAAAGGTGACTGTTGAAGCTCAGACATTGAGAACACATTATAGATAGAAATAAGAAGAGGAAGAAGAAGAGACAAATAGAACAAGAGTTCTCTTGAGAGCCCCATTTATAGCTTTTCACTTAGATCTTTCATCTCAGCGGTCTCAGAAACTAGAAAATGCAGTAGTTTAGCGAAGTAGGTTGCCACCTTCAATAAAATTAGGGCTCTGTCTGAAAAGGGGGAAGGGGAAGTATATGGGATAAATAACCGACAGTTTCTCGCTCATACAGTGTAATGGCGGGGAAAGGCAAGGAGTAGATTAACACAGAAAGAGAAGGTATCTCTAGAGACTGGGAAAATGGATGCTTTGCCCTTGGAGTGTAAATGGTTTCACAAATACATTGGTTATCATTTTATATCTAAAACTTGATGGTAAGTGCATGGATGTTCGTTTTTAAACTATACATTATATGTTACCTACATTCTTCTCTACTCTTATAAAGAGCTAAAAATAAAATGAAACAAAAGAAAAAAACAACATTTCCAGTTAATCTGTCAATTCCAAAGTGAGAAAGGCAAAATTATGAGATTCTCTTAATGATTGCTGAAAAACATACTATCCTTTAACTGTGATTTTTGACTTTGGCTATCTTTTAGCAACGGAGCCTAGCATGTGTACATGCCGTAGCTCACTTAGTTGGCTTAGATGGAACAGTGACAGGTTTTAGGTGTATACGTTATATTCCTTGTGTGAAAAAATTCATTTGTCTTTTATTAGCAATAGATAATCTCCATTTTTAGAAGAAAACAGGAAGGCAGTTTGCGCATCTCAAGTTAATAGGAAACTGTTCTGTGTGGTTTTTGCAAAAAGAAAACAAATTTATCTTCAAAGTATCCACTGTAATTTCTCTGCATTTGCTCAAAAGGTAGAGAAGGAAATGAAGGTGACAAAGCATTTATTGTGTGCTAGGCACCATGTTCCGTATTTAGCATTCAGAGTGCATCCTTTCTGGGTTACCTCATCTCTTGCAACAAGTCTCAAGACAAATTCCACGATACCCCACAGTGTGGTTTAAAAGAATGGCCTGCAAAGGAGTAACAAGAAGAAGACTTTGGGGTCTCCATCAGGACACCTTATTGATATGTGGTCTGTTTCTGCCTTCCCTGGGGGACCTTGTGTCTCCTTATTGCTCTGTTTTTCTACAGGGAAAACATGATAAAGCATATTGTCAGAGGAGGAAAAAGTAGACTTCTGAGACCTAGGCAATCTGGATTCCAGTGTCTTAGGTTTAGAGGGATTATATGGGAAAATAAATGGCCCAGGACATGGAGGTCACAGCAATTGTATTATTATACTGAAAATGTAACAGTATACCTGAGAAACCTGAGCTCAGACATATAAAATAACATGTCTGAAGTCATACAGGCAGTGAGCTTCACAATTAGATCTGTGATTGGAAAGCTCATAGTGCTAATCTACCCTTGCTATTTTGTTTCTTAAGGTGACTATGATTGGAACAACCACAGAGCTTTATAAAATTCTATCTACCCTGGGGGCAGTTGGGTAGCTCAGTTGATTGAGCGCCTGACTCTGGGTTTCAGCTCCGATCATATCTCAGCCTTGTGAGATAGAGCCCCATTGGAGCCCCCACATGGAGCTCTGCCTGGGGCAAATGCTCAGCGGGGAGTCTGCTTGAGATGTGCTCTCTGCCTCTCTCTCTGCCCCTCTTCTTACTCATACACACTCTCTCTCAAATAAATAGATAAATAAAAATTCAATCTGCCCTGAATCACCTTTATTTTTTTTCAGAACTCAAGTATTTATTATTAGACAAAGCTTTAATCAGATATACACATAAACACACACATGTATATCTCTACATGTAGACATAAATATGTCTGAATTGTTCATGTATATATACATATATATATATCTATAGTTGGAAGACTCATTGTTGTCCAAAATTTTACTAGAAAATGTGTGAAACAAAATACAGTCAGCAATTCAAACAACTCAGGAAATAAGCAGAAAGGGAGTATGACTTTAAAATCAGAATATTACAGAATCAATGAAAGTTATATTACAAATTATTTCTATTTTCTAAATCTCTGTTTATTGTCTTTCATAATAAGATATCATGAGAGTCAAGAAATACAAAGTTTAGTTATGTAAAAATCAAGTATGGGGAGCAAATTCAGAAAATTATGTTAAGGATTTGTTTTATTATTCCAAGAAGATTCAGTAAAACTGATTTTAAAAATATAATGATTTGCTAAGTTTAGCAATGGTTTAGAGCATTAGTCTGAAACTATTTGGCCACGTTGGTTTAACTGTTGATCAGTCCAGGTCAAAGGTTAATATACTCTTTTTTTTTTTTTTAGATTTTATTTATTTATTTGTCAAAGAGAGATAGTGAGAACAGGAACACAAGCAGAGGGAATGGGAGAGGGAGAATCAGGCTTCCCGCTGAGCAGAGAGCCTGATGTGGGGCTTGATCCCAGGACCATGGGATCATAACCTGAGCTGAAGGCAGACGCTTACCAACTGA
The DNA here is from genome assembly GCF_009829155.1 of Mustela erminea. NCBI lineage: Eukaryota > Metazoa > Chordata > Mammalia > Carnivora > Mustelidae > Mustela > Mustela erminea. The sequence continues at coordinate 90,600,140 of NC_045618.1, forward strand.
GCCATCCAGGCACCTCAAAGGTTAATTGACTCTTGAGAACTGTTAGCTTCACTCTGTTTCACCATAATGTAGTGTATGTACTGGTAGATCTCATCAGTCTCTTTGCAAATTTAGAAAGAAACTGTCATGACAAAATGCACATGAGTGATAACTGGATTTTGCTACTATTAAATAACATTTTGGGGCACCTGGGTGGCTCAGTGGGTTAAGCCCCTGCCTTCGGCTCAGGTCATGATCTCAGGGTCCTGGGATCGAGTCCCGCATCGGGCTTTCTGCTCAGCAGGGAGCCTGCTTCCCTCTCTCTCTCTGCCTACTGTGATCTCTGTCTGTCAAATAAACAAATAAAATCTTAAAAAAAAAATTAAATAACATTTAAATAATATATCTTGTGTATTATTAGTATTATCTTCATATATAAAAGAATATGTTCATCACAAAAATAGATGTAAAGGAGAAAAATATTTCTGTCCCATTATTAGTTTATGTCACAGAAATGTGAAAATAAATGTCAAATGGACATCATTTGATTATTCTTATATATGCTTAGGGATGATTTAGAATCCACGCTTTCCCTTATTAAACCTATCTTAATATTCAAAATGGAAGGGAAGATGGAAATATTAAGGTAATCTTAAACCAACATACAGCTATTAATTTTAAGCTTCTTACTTTTGTTGCAGTATTTTAATAAAGTGATATCGATTCATCATTATGCATCTCTGTCCAAGTCTGCATTTCAGTGGAATTGTCAATGATGGAAATAAATTTCATTTTAGGCAATAGGAAAATATATGTAGAGTTGGAATGCAATCAGATCCTCAAGGTTATAACTTTATAGATTATTGTGTTAAGTTGTTAGGCTTTAATTTCTTTAAAGCTATGAGATTTCAGGGGACGCCTGGGTGGCTCAGTTGGTTAAGCAGCTGCCTTCGGCTCAGGTCATGATCCCAGCATCCTGGGATCGAGTCCCACATCGGGCTCCTTGCTCGGCAGGGAGTCTGCTTCTCCCTCTGCCTCTGCCTGCCATTCTGTCTGCCTGTGTTTGCTCTCTGCCCCCCTCTCTCTCTGATAAATAAATAAAATCTAAAAAAAAAAAAAAAAGCTATGAGATTTCAGGAATTCAACAAAAGTTTGTCTGTAGGAGGGCCAAAATTAACTAACCAAAAGTTTTGTCTGCAATATTCTGTCCACACTAGACAAGTACATATGAAATAGGTCCAAAATCACAGTTAAGGACCTATAGCTTACATCTTCTCATAAAGCTTGTTGACGTGTGCTTGGGATAATACATTCTATTACCAAAAAAAAAAAAAAAAAAAAATCTTACTTTATAAAGGTTTTATAGGTTACTTGACATTTTTGAACCCCATCTTTCTTTGCCTTTACTCCAAACGATAATACATTTTTTCTTGTCAAAACTGTCCTCGTCTCCTGGAAGAAGCCTTTTGTTTCTCTGGCCTAGACTTCTATCTGTCAAGGTCCCAAAACTTATAAAGGTAATAGTGATCCTTGGAGAGATAAGCTGACAAGTAAACCTGTGTGGACCTTCTGTATGGTAATTTATCCTGGAAACTACTCAATATATTCATTCCATCAAAACTGCAGTTGCAGACTTCACTGAAATATCAGTGTGGTTTTTTCCACCTCTGTTAAGAGAGTGAAAGTATACAGAAGTATTTATTCCCTCTCCCCTTCTAAGAATTCTGTACAATTTACCTCTAAGTGCTTCTTTAAAAGCCTGTATATTTCCCAATTTATTCTCCCACATTCATAGGAACTTCTCTGTCTTCACATGGAAAAATCCTTTCCCCATCACCAGCCACAGATGAACCAGCTCCTTATATTACTGTGAATACTAGATACAATCAAAAGTAACTTGAATGTGGTCCATATATACAATGGAATATTATGCCTCCATCAGAAAAAATGAATACCCAATTTTGTAACAACATGGTTGGGACTGGAAGAGATTATGCTGAGTGAAATAAGTCAAGCAGAGAGAGTCAATTATCATATGGTTTCACTTACTTGTGAAGCATAAGGAATAACATGAAGGACTTTGGGAGATGGAGAGGAGAACTGAGTTGGGGAAAATCAGAGGGGGAGACAAGCCATGAAACACTCTGGACTCTGAGAAACAAATTGAGGGTTTTGGAGGGAAGGGGAGTGGGGGGTCGGGTGAGCCTGGTGGTGGGTATTATGGAGGGCAGATATTGCATGGAGCACTGGACGTGGTGCATAAACAACGAATTTTGGAACAATGAAAAAAAAATAAAATAAAATTAAAAAAAAAAGTAACTTGAATATTTCCTCTCCTTTCCCCCCATATATACCTGCCACTTGGTTCTGCTCCCACATATTCTGGCCTTTTTTTCTGTTACTAGGGCTCTAGCCTCTCTGCTTTGTTCTAAAATCAATTTCTTCCAGGGTGCCTGGGTGGCTCAGTGGGTTAAAGCCTCTGCCTTCTGCTCAGGTCCCAGGGTCCTGGAATCGAGCCCTGCATCAGACTCTCTTCTTGGCAGGGAGCCTGCTTCCCCCACTCTCTCTGCCTGCCTCGCTGCCTCTTTGTGATGTCTGTCTGTCAAATAAATAAAATCTTAAAAAAAAAAATTAAAGTCAGTTTCTCCCCTTTCTCATGACATTTCATTCCCTTTCTTCTACTCAAAGGCATAGTATCAGTAATTTTTTTTTCACCTACATTATGAGTTCTTGCCTGTCTCCTGGATAATACCTTCCAGCCCACACATAAGTTGTATTTTTTCACATCTAGAAATTTTGGATCTTCCCCTGGGATCACTCTCTTCAGCTGAACACATATATATTTAATTGCTTACTATTTATTCAAATGTGCACTTCGAACTTGACATGTTCAAAACCTAAACCCTGTTGCTCTTTTTTAAACCACATGCATAGCACCACCATTTTTTTCTTGCCTGTTTTATTGCACTAGCTTCTAGCAGGCCCCCTTGCCTCTGCTTTTGCACCCTAAAATCCATTTTCAACCCAATAGAGAAATCCTTTAACACAGTGTCACAGAGACTATGTCACTCCTTAATGTCTCTGATGGCCTCCTCTTCAGTTTATAATACAAGACAAAGTCTTTGCCGTGGTCAGTTCTGGTCCCAACATCCCTCTATGTTTTCCACCAGACTCCTCCCTTGTTTTCTTTATTTCATTGGCTCTAGCTATTTTGCTGTTCTTAGAAAATGTCAAACATGCTCCCATTTTAGTATTTTTTACCATTATTATTCTCTGTACTTCTAACACTCTTCTTCCATATAACATACATTCTGCTTCATGTTTTTCAGGTCTCTTCTCACATGTCTGTTTGAGTCTTCGGTGAGTGCTACGTATAACAGGACATGCACATTCAGAACTCTTCACCCTCTTCATATCATTTATATTTCTTCAAATAATTTATTTTCTATTTACCCTTACAGAAATACATCTCCATGAGGGCAGGTTCTTTTCCTGTTTTGGTTCCTCCTATATTTTGAGGGCCTTACTGGTGCTTGGCACCTAATACATTCTCAGTGTGTATTGTTAAATGATGGATGGAATAATGTTGGTCTATTTCAGATTTGCTATTCTTTACTTATCAGGTTCTAAGGCTTTAAATAATCATGTCTTTCTAAGCTAGTTTTTTTTTTTCTAAGTTTTAAACTCTGAAATTAAGGAAATCATTTAACCCCAGTCAAACTAGCTAATGCAGCATGTACAATCTTTTTAGGCACTAAATATATATGTGTGTATATATATATATATATACACACACACACACACAGTATATACATATATAGTATATACATACATATATACAACATAATATTATAATATTATGTATTACTTATATATAAAATATATATTATATTATTTACACATATATAGGTATATATGTATAGTACTGATTATCTTCTCTTTTATAACATTTATAAACTACAAGAACTAATAGCAGAAATTATGCACAATACTCAGAACACTCAGAAGAAAAAGAAAAACGGGAGCGGTGAAAACAGGCTTGTTAGAGGGTAAATTATGATGGAGAATTGAAGTGACCACAATGAGAAAATTCAAACAAACAAAACTCCCAGAAGTCTGTGGGTTTTTTGGTTAAGGAATCTTTAGAGAGTTATTACCTTAACACAAAATACCTATTCAAGAACATATCTATGGTATTATCTTAATAAAATGTAAGAAATAAAGTTATAAGAATCCCTTATATTCAGAGGGATCTAGCTGATCTCCGGCTAGCTGAAGCAGACTTCAACTAGTTCAGAAAGATTTAAGATTGTTATGAACTAAATTGCAGCACCCCCAAATTTCTTATATTGAAGTCCTGATCTCCAGGACCTCCGGATATAACTGTATATGGAGATGGACCTTTAAAGCGGTAATTACATTAAAATGAGGTCATTAGGGTAGGCCTTAATCCAGTATGCCTGGTAGGCCTCATTATAGGAAGAGATTAGGACATACATTAGCATCTTGTGAAGATACAGGGAGAAGACAACCAAGCCCAGGGGAGAGGCCTCAGAAGGAAACCAACTCTGTAACACCTTGACCTCAGAACTTCTAGACTCTAGAACCTTGAGTAATAAGTTTCTGATGTTTGAGTCCCCCAGGCTGTGATACATTGTTATGGCAGCTTTAGGGGAGTAATACTAGGGAGTAACACATGTGAAGGAGGGTCAGGAAAACCAACAAGACTTGTTGGTTGCAAGTGGGGACAGAGGAATGAGAAGGATCCAGGAGGCAACCAGATTTCTCATTTGATGGGATTATTAGATGGTGATAACATTAACTGTCACAGGAATCCCGGAGAAGGAACAATTTGGGATTAGTTATATCTTAGAGCCTATGGGTGGGACATCCATGTAATGCACAACCAAAAACTGAATATTGAATCGAGCATTTCACAAACGCTGGCACAACTGTGATTCTTGGCCCATTTCCAGGACTGTTTTTGCTGTGTGCTCACCCCTCAACCAGAAGAAAAAGAAAAAAAAAAGACAAGATAATAATATCTTCCCTGAGACAAACCATAAGAGATTCTTAATCTCAGGAAACAAACTGAGGGTTGCTGGAGGGGCGGTGGGTGGGAGGGATGGGGTGGCTGGGTGAGGGATATTGGGGAGGTTATGTGCTATGGTGAGAAAAAAATTAAAAATTAAAATTTAAAAAAAAAAAAAAAAGAATCCCTTATATTGAGTCGTTCATTGAAAATTAGATTATATCGTTTCTTAGAATTGTTTTAATGTGGCAAGAAGTGCACACTGTATTTTAAAAGGTGTTTTAATGTAAAAAGTTATTTAGGTAATTTTTATGGGTATGTTTTTTATGTACTTATTTTCTGTTATAACTGGGTGAATGAGACATTGGATTTTACTTTATGCAAAGTTGTATTTATCGTTGTCTCAACAAAATGGAAATTATACATTTGTACCTTCATAGCTAGTACTGTACCTGAGTGTTTCTACCTATTTTTTTCTTAATTGTGTTCCCACAGACTCTTGAGAAATCTGAGCTGTGAAGACCTTGATGTAAGAGATGTGTAAGTAAACTGGATTAAACAGCTTATCAGTAATATAACAATTTCTTTAAAATCACCAAAATATTATTCAGTTACAAATTAAAAATAAGGAAGGATTAAAAACTCTGGAAACACCAGAAGAGGCTAATTTAAGAAAAAGAAACAAGCAGGAGAAACTCGCAACTTTCGTCTTGTGTATGTACTTTGGACTCTCCTTGAACCAAAGTACGTAGCTAAGGTATAAATTTAACTGAACCTTTCCTTATATATCATAAAATCACTACCAATTTTCTTGCTCAGTTGGCTACCTTTATCTATAGAGCAATTCCGCCTATGAGTTATATGTGGTATTAGAAAATCAGAGTATCAGTATTTTCCCCATTTGTAGTCGAAGCTAATGGAGGCTTAGGTATCATAAGCTAATGAATTGTCTTCAAATAAAGTACCTCTCTTTATTACATATCCATCATATAAGTCTTTTTTTTTTTTTTTTAGGTTTTATTTATTTATTTGTCAGAGAGAGAGCACAAGCAGGGGGAGTGACAGGCAGAGAGAGAAGCAAGCTCCCCGCTGAGCAAGGAGCCCAAAGTGTGGGGCTTGATCCCAGGAACCTGGGAGACAAAGACAGAGACTTAACCAACTAAACCACCCAGGTGTCCCCATTATTTAAGTTTTAAAACTCGTTTTTCTCATTCTTTCTCTGGAATCAGAAGCATCTAGAGAAAATATTCTGAAGGTTTTATTTATTAAAACTTTTTCCTCTTTTTAATAGCAACATGATGATTTCACTTTCCAATCATTTATTTGTTTAATAAATATTTATTAACTGTAAATATATATGCCTGATACTGAGCTTGTTATTTGAGATAAAGCAGTGAACCAGAGGGAATATGTCCTTGGGCCCATAGTGGTTAAATCCCAATGAGAAATATTGTTTGCTGAAGCACTAAGACTAAGATGATAGTATTTAATATATTGAGATAATAGCCACAGGTAACAGAGTAATTAAATGAGCAGTTATATACAGAGAGTATAAAATAAGTAAAAAATTGAAGTAAATGGATAGATATTTATTGTCCCAAAATTTCATTTTGCAAAATTCAAATAATTCAGGCTTACATTATCCTAATTTCACTTTATACAGACTGAAGTAATCAAAGAGGCTGTGGTAATTCTGTTTCCCCTTAGAGTCCTTACATGCTTCCTAGAATGTTTGAGGAAATGCAAACTTGGTAATACCTATAACTGATGTATTAGTTATCCATTGCTGTGAAACAAATTATCCAAAACATAGTAGCATAAAACATTAGATATTCATCATTTTAAAGTTTCTAAGTTTCTGTGGGAAACATAGCAGCATAAATAACAATAAATGTTTATTATTTTATAGTTTCTGTGAGCAAGGAATTCTGAAATGGTTTGGTTGGATGGTTCTGGCCTTAGGTCTCCCATGAAGTTACATCAAGATGGCTGCCAAGATTATAGTAATCTAAAAGCTTGACTGTGGCTGGAAGATCTACTTCTAAGGGATTCTTATTGAGAGGTCTGAGTTCCTTTCCAGAGGGCTGCTTGAATGCCATAATGATGTGGCTGCTGGGTAAGTGATTCGTGAGACAAAGCAAGGCAGAGGCCATAATATCTTTTACAACCTTGCTCAGAAGTCATGCAGCATCGCTTCTGAAATATGCTATTGATTATACAGCCCTACTTACTGTGAAAGGGGAGTGGATAAAGGGGTGGATTCCATGATGTGAAAATCCCTGGGGACCATCTTGGAGGCTGGCTACTATATCTGAGATCAGTTCATTTCCTTTTCCTTTCAATTTTTTTCCATTTAAAATCGGTTTTACTTGGAATGAGTCGAGATCAGCCTCAGCATATTTTCAAATCTGTGCGACAGATGCTATCTTGTCTGTAATTAGATAAGTTCTTCCAAAGCCCAAAGGCAAGGCCCTCAGAATGAAACACTCATTGTACTTCCTTTATTTATTAGGTGATCTAAATTATGAAAAGTGTTTTTCTGTTTGGGAAATTCATGGGATGTCTTTTGTCCCTGATGTTAACATATTTTCATGCAATGCTCTTTAAGCTGAAAATAACGTTTGTTATTTAGAGATTGCTTTCCCTGCCCTTTTAATTTACATGTCAGTTTACGAATGTCCAGAGAAGTCCAGTAACTGAGGTTGTAAAATTTGGAATAGAATCCAGGTATTGTGACTCTTGATCCTTTGTCTTTCCTTTACAACTTGCTAGCAGCTGAATAGTTTTCAATAATTTCATTCTAGTATGAGAAAGCATCCATAAATTTAGCAGTAGAAATTTGCAGGCTAGTTATAATGGAACACTTCAACAATGCCAGCAGCCATAAACTTTTTCCTGTATGATTTCCTTCTTTTCATTATGCTGGCGTTTCTGCTCAGAATTTCAAAGATGTAAAACAACAAAATGGGACTTCCCTCAAAGAGAAAACAAAAACAGTGAAAATGTATAGGAAAATTGCAATTTTAGAAATGTGTTGATTTCAAAGTTCTGACTACAAAATACAACTTTCAGAAATATATCTGTATAATTATGTGTTCCTTGACATGCCTTACTGAACAAATAACAAGACTATGGATTCATTAAATTTAAACACACACATATATGGTTCCCTCAACCCTTAATATCTACATAGTACATCTGTGTTTGCAAATATATTTCATTCCCTTTCAAATAAAAATGACTTTCCCCTTCCCAAACTAGTTTATTGGTGCTAGAAGCACTATAGCTAAGGGTTGAATCACTTCAGGAGTTGTGAATCAACTGTAAAATGAAAATTAATTTATCAGTGAGCAAAAGTAATACAGATAGAATAGTAGATTATCAACTATTAAACTCTATTATTTGCTTGGTTACGTTGATATATGACATGACCTTTCGTAATTCTTTACCACTTCCTTTGTTCTTGACATTCTGTTCCTTTTTTTTTTTTTAAAGATTTTATTTATTTATTTGGCAGAGAGAGAGAGATCACAAGTAGACAGAGAGGCAGGCGTGGGGTGGGGAAGCAGGCCCCCTGCTGATCAGAGAGCCCAATGCGGGGCTTGATCCCAGGACCCTGAGATCATGACCTGAGCCGAATGCAGAGGTTTAACCCACTGAGCCACCCAGGCGCTCCGACATTCTGTTCCTTATAATAAGTTAAAAAAAAAAAAAAAAAAACCAGAAGAAAAAAAAACAGAAGAAAATGCCACAAAGTTAAATAAAACAAAATTATGTGCTAGGGTATTTTAGGTTTGTTTTTAATTGATTGTCTCATCAAAATAAGTGCCCTGCAGTAGTCTGTAAAATGATCAAAATGGAGGTAAGAAAAAAGGAACTGCCTTATAACTCCCAAACGTTTTGCAAAGAGGAAACTTGTCTTATACTCAGAATTTAGTATTTAACATTTACTATTTTATACCAAACATAATATTTCATAATGCCGCTCTATTTTAAAATAAACTTTTATATAAGACTAGTTTTAGTTTTAGAAAAAATAACTGAGTAGTTGAAAGAGTTCCCATACACCACACACCCACTCTGCTGTATTATTAATATAGCACATTTCTTTTTTTAAAAAAAAAAAGATTTTATTTATGTGTTTGACAGAGATCACAAGTAGGCAGAGAGGCAGGCAGAGAGAAGTGGAGGGAAGCAGGCTTCCCGCTGAGCAGAGGGCCCAATGTAGGGCTCGATCCCAGATCTTGAGATCATGACCTGAGCCGAAGGCAGAGGCTTAACCCACTGAGCCACCCAGGTGCCCCAATATAGCACATTACTTATATTTACTAAACCAATATTGGTGTATGTTGGGATCCATTATCAAAGGAACAAGACTGAGACAAAGTGAAAGTTATGCAAAGCCTTATTCTATGCATTAGAATTTAGACTGACCGGCCAGGGGAACGAGACTGAGACAAAGTGAAAGTTATATGAAGCTTTATTCTATGCCAAGCATTAGAAGTCAGCCTGACCAGGCAGGGCCACCTCCAAAGAGAGTGACCCCCTCCCGATCTCACAGGCTGGTTTTATGGGCATAACCGCAGACCCAAGGTACGTGGCTTCTACTGTTAAGGCCTTTACTCCTGGAATCGATACCTGGAACCATACCAGGAACTATTGGGGTGTTTATTCCCGGAATGAAGTCCGTGGATGTAAACAACAATATGGCTACCTAGGCAATATGGAGTTGCTCTGGCTAAGCAGGCCCTAATAGTTAAACAGGTTTTAACATTAAATTGACCCTAACAGTATATTATTATTAACCAAACTGCATATTATATTTGGATTTCTTTAATTTAATCTCCTCTATTTCTGAAACAGAGTTTTCCCATATTATATCTACTTATCAAATATCTGCTTCTGACAGTTGGCCATGACCGTTTCTCTGACTTTTCTTGTTTGAGTGATGTTTAGAGTTTTGATGAGTACTGGCTAGATATTTGTAAAATATGCCTATATAAGAGTTGGCTTGGGTTTTTCTTATGGTCAGATTGGGTTATGCATTTGAGGGGAGGAAGACCACAGAAGTAAAGAGTGACACTGTTTTTTAAGCACATATGTAACTGACTAATCAATACTATTATAATCTCTCATTCTATCCATTTCAATTTAATGTTGTTATGAGCCTTTGGACCTGAATCCAGATAGTATTATTTCTCAAGTGTGTGGGATTAACTTGATGCTCTTGGAGTATTGATGGCTACAAACAAGTTTGATAAAGTCTGTAGGCTTTTGTAATTATATTAGTAAAAATGTAAGAATTAAATACCTAGCTTTCTTCATAAACATTGGAACCTGAACCTCTGAAAGTTATACTCCACTTGATGACTGTAATATAAATGTCATCTCCACCTGTATTACAAATCTATAAATATTTTATGTTATTTTTCATTGAGAATAAATTTCCAAAGGTAGGTTTTCTATGAATTAGCTGAACGAACCCTTATGAATGGTATTCATTCAAATTTTATCACTCCACCCATAAATTTTTTTCTCTCGTAACTAGTAAAGTTCAATTTTGATTAAGTAGGTCCTGAATATATTAACTATATTGTCTATTAATTTTACATAATTATTTCCTGACAGTGGAATTTCAGAGGGGATGTATATCAAATATAGTATGTGTGTATAAGTCAACTACTATGGAAGTGCTAACTAGATATATGGAACATAAGCACCTTTATGAAGTGTAATAAAATTCTGAATTATACTTAACATTATATTTCAGCTGTCATTTGAGTTAATAATAGGAAAGGTAGGAAATCAAGTTAAAATAGTTTTTGGTTGAAGCTTTTATCAGAGTATTATTGATAAGGCTGAGATAAACTGTAAAGTTCTGTATCGAGGCCCTCTGTATACACAGCGGATATGACAATAATCACAATGGCTGAGTCACTCCTTTTAAAAAGGTATCCAATGCCTCTCATCTTTCTTTGGGAAAGAATTTTTAAGAGTGCATAAATTAGTCACTCTTGGCACTACTGCTAAATTGAAACTTTTGACTTGGCTTAAGCATAGTTGGGATGGTGCTTCTTAGTCATCCGGAGATGGTAAAACACAGACTTCTGGGCCCTCTCCTTAGAAATCCTGATTCAGTTGTCTGACAAGGGGCCTGAAAATTTGCATTTTTAGCAAGTCTCAGTTGATGTTGACACTGCTCTCTCCCATCTACTACATACTTTAGGAAAGAAAAAAACAGTGTATGAGATATTATACTCATTTATAAGAGTGGTCACTTGCTTTTAAAGACAGTATTCGAGGGAGGAAGTCAGAGAAGTCAATTAAAGAACAAATTTCAAAGAGGAAAAAAAATTGAGTTAGTTCTTCCAAAATGCAACTGATTTGTTAATATAAAAATCAGCTGTCTTTCTTCACCTATATATAATGTATTCTAAAACACCACATCCCAAAAGGGATTGTGGCTTTTATATCATTATGGTTCTGGAAGGATTTTGTGAGCAATTTTAAAAAACGTTCACATGCCCAGTGTTCATTTGTTATTTGTATACGTTGGTGTCCTGAGCATAAAAAAGATAAAATATGTTTAAGTAGACAAAGGAATTAGATTCAAATAATATAGAAAAACAATTTTAAACTCATTATTCTTTTAAAAATTTTATTTTCATACTGGTTTTGTGTTATTAAAGCAGTGTGACTTTATTTTCCAATCTTTGTTTTATTAAACAGAAATTGAACTGAGTAAATTAAAAGATCAAATTGGCTTTCCCGAATAATTTGTGAGTCAGGATACATCCCATCTAGTAAATAGGAAGGAGCTGCATCTGTAGGAAAGGAAAGGTTTTTTTTTTTTTTTTTTAGTTTTTATTTATTTATTTATTTATTTTTAATTTATTTTTTACTTTCAGCATAACAGTATTCATTATTTTTGCACCACACCCAGTGCTCCATGCAATCGGTGCCCTCTATAATACCCACCACCTGGTACCCCGACCTCCCACCCCCTGCCCCTTCAAAACCCTCAGATTGTTTTTCAGAGTCCATAGTCTCTCATGGAAAGGAAAGGTTTTTAAAGGCAGTGTGTGTGGGGGTGGGGGAGGGGGTTATTATTAGCAAGGAATGCCCTATTTGAGGCAAAGACCCCTTCCTAAGGGGAAGAAAAACAGTCTGTCAATAAATTTCTCAGTACTGATCAAGAAATTCCGTGTTGACTCAGTAAAGGTTACACTGGGATGGGGGTTAGAGCTATTATTAGGCTAGGTACTGAATTTTGGTTCACTGATGTGGGGTCCTAACATAAATGACCTTATTTGTGGCCTGTGGTTTTCTTTTTAATAGCTTTTAAAGATTTCAATTATTTTCAGTGGGACTGATGATTCTGTTAAAGTTGGTATTTCTGATGTGGTTTTCACATAATTTAAACAATCAAAATTATCACTTCTAAAGAATTGAATAAGACAATTGTATATATAACATTTGAAAAATAAAATAGTCTAAGCCATTACCAAGCTATTATTTCATTTGAAGCTGACATATGAAAGAGTTAATAAGGAAAATAAGTGTCATTGTTCAGTAGAAATACCCATATGCACTTTATATTTCACATATATTGAAATTACCTTTGGAATATTTAAATCACAATAGCAGTCAAATAATGTCTGCTGTTTGAGCTAATATTTTTAATATTATTCTAGCCTATCTTGCCAATAATGAACATCCAATTTTAAGTATGACTAGTTTAGAAATAATATGTCATATCAAACCCATATACCTATATAAAGTACGGGCTTTCTCTTGCAATCAGGTCTTAGATCTCTACAATAAACTCTATTGTTTCCACAAAGATACATACATTTGCAAGCTTATTTATAGTAAATTTTTCCTCATCATAGTTATAATTCTATTCCAAAGCATGTTTCATCAAAAAGGAGAGGGTTTACCAGAATAAATAAAAGTCCTTTGAATTTCAGCTTTGTTGTTTCCATACCACAATTTCTTTAAAAAAAAAAAAAATACCTTTGGGTATTTAGTAATTCCCTGATAGTTTCATCATGTATTCATCTCAGTTAAAGAATAATTACAAAGTAAATCAAACTGTGGTGGGACAACAACCAAGATGAATGCTAAAATGCGATTTCCTGAGCTTTATGTCAATTCTCATTAGAATAACACACACTACAGACATGGAATTCTATGTAAAAATTGTTTAGCAAGGCATTAATGAAATTTCTGTTCTAGAATATATGTTGGTGTAATTGCAAATCAGCTTTAGCGTAAGATATAAACCATATTTTTCATTAGTGAGTTGCATGTATTGAAATGGTTGGCCCTTATGTAAACCATTTTTTCTTCAATAAACTGATTTGTTTAAAAAATAATTATAAGTTTAGTATAATGTTAATTCCAATTGGTTTGGAATACTAGGGAAAATGAAATGTCAGTTTAAAAAATCATAATTAAGGGTGCATGGGTGGCTTTGAGTGCCCAACTCTTGGTTTTGGCTCTGGTCATGATCTCAGGGTCCTAAGACTAAGCCCCACATTTATCTCCAAGCTCAGTGCAGAGTCTGCTTGAGATTCTTTCCCCCTCCCTCTCCCTCCTCCTTCTGCTCTCTCTTTTTCTCTCTCTTTCTCTCTCAAATAAATAAATAAAATCTTTAAAAAAAATTCTTAACCCAAATTGTACTTTAATACTATTTAAAACCTTTTTTCAGAGCTATTTCTGGAGAAATATAAAAAAATTCTTGATCCGTCTTGACAATTTAAAAAACTTACTGCACACTTTTTATTGGATTTCACGTGAAATCAGACGAAATTCCAAATTATAAAAATTATGAACGAGGAACATACTGATTCTTTCGTGAAATGGAATAAGAAATAAAAAAAAATTGAAAATGGTATAGCTCAAAATAGATGCATCAAAACTAGGCTAATTTATATCTCTCTTTTTTTTATTACTTGGTTTTCTTTATTCAATTTTTATTTATTTATTTATTTTTAAGTTTTTTATTTCTTATAAACATATATTTTTATCCCCAGAGGTACAGGTCTGTGAATCACTAGGTTTACACACTTCACAGCACTCACCAAAGCACACACCCTCCCCAATGTCCATAATCCCACCCCCTTCTCCCAACCCTCCTCCCCCCAGCAACCCTCAGTTTGTTTTGTGAGATTAAGAGTCACTTATGGTTTGTCTCCCTCCCAATTTATATCTCTTTTATCTAACTTTTTTTCTTTGATTGGAGAGGAGTGAAGGAAGAAAAATAGTAGTGCAAAGTTTGAGAATTAGATTTTTTTCTGTTGATGCCAGCACAAGGATTTAGTCAACAGTGGGGAAAGAGGTACCCATTTTGCTGAAACTCTCCTGCAGAGATTATGCACCAAATATCCCATAAATTCCCACTGTAGCAACAGCGGTGGCAGCTCCTTTTAATCATCTCTTCACTTGTTATATTAAGAGTTCTGATGCACCCCCAGGTGCTTTTGTATCTGAGTCTGCCCTTAAATGTTGTTTAAACTGATTTATTCTACATAATGTTATTGATGGACAGGGGCCCATAAAGATTTCATTGAACTTAAAATTGGACCTGAGTGTTTCCCAATGGGGATAATCCTTTATGCCTGTGAAATTTTAATAACCTAATAAAAATTGCTTGTCATTTTTTCCAGTGAAATTTCTTTCTAGTTTTAAATATTAAATATTTCTTCCTAGCTTCTGCTAGTAAATAATACCAGTCACTGATACTTTGTTGCATTTGGATCTCCTGATTCCATAATACAAGACAATAGTACTGTATATTTATTTTGGTAAAAATTAAACAGTAGAACTATTTGAGCTCTTAAGTAGAAATTAGCTAATTTCCCTATGGATTTCCAGTTTAGAACATTTACATATTGTATTAATGAGAGAAACCACTCTGAAATCATGTATGCAATACGAAATCACTACAGATTCATGAACAACAGTCAGCTAGGTATTCAGTGTGGTCTATTAAATATTCAAATTAATTAATTTTGTTAAGAAATGTCACCAGTCACAAATAACAATATGTCAGTCAGGTGTCCTGGCAAGAAAAATAATTTAACCTCATTGGTTCAAATGAACTGATTTTTTAAAAGTTGTTACTTAAATTGCAATTAGTTAACATACAGTGTAATATTAGTTTCAGGTGTAGAATTTAGTGATTCAGTGCTTATGTACAATATCCGTTGTTCATCACAAGTGCCCTCCTTAATTCTTATCAACTTTAACCCATCTTCCTACCTACCTCCCCTCTGCTTATCATCGGCTTGTTCTCTATAGTTAGGATCTGTTTTATGGTTTCCTATCTTTTACCCTATGATCATCTTTTTTTCTTAAATTCTGCCTATGAGTGAAATCATATAGTATTTGTCTTTCTCTGACTGACTTATTTTGCTTAGCATGCTACTCTATCCATGTCACTGCAAGTGGCAGGACTTCATTCTTTTGGATGGTTCTTCCTTATTCATTCAGCTGTTGATAGACATTTGGGCTCTTTCCTTAATTTGGTTATTGTTGATAATGCTGCTTATAGCATTGGGGTGCATGTGTCTCTTTGAATCAGTATTTTTGTGTCCTTTGGATAAATACCTAGTACTGTGATTGTTCGATCATAAGATAGTTCTATTTTTAACTTTTTGAGGAACCTCCATACTGTTTTCCAGAGTGGCCACACTGGTTTGCATTCCCACCAACAGTGTAGGAGGGTTCCCCTTTCTCCACATCCTCACCAACACCCGTTGTTTCTTGAGTTGTTAATTTTAGCCGGTCTGACTGGTGTAAGGTGATATCTCATCTTAGCTCAAATGAAATAATTTTTTTTATAAAGGGGCTACTTAGACACAATGATTAAAGAACAAACAAGGGATGCTAATGTACCCAGAGACCAGCAACAACAGGAAACTCTTACTTTCACAGCTGAAGGGTCAAGGGAAGACCATTTATCTTGAGTGCCAGGTGAGAGCTGTAGCTTAGATAGGTTGGGGAGGAGGGGAATGGGGGCTGTTTGTCTGGAGCTGTGATCTTGAGGGCCGCAGTGAAGATAATGGCAAGAGGCACTGAAACAGGGAGTGGGAAAGAAACATCCTGCTTGATCTCTGCTTGTGTTTCTCTCCTGCCTAATCCAACCAAAGCCAGCAAGAGAGAGGATCTGGGTGATACCTGCAAGAGGCTTAGCCTTTAGGGACACAGCAGAGGAGGAGAAAGCAGAGAGGGAGAGGAGGCAAACAAAACAGAACGGGAACATCCCATGACAAGGTTAGGGGAAAACAAAAAGAACTCCCACAGCCCACTGGGCTGTGCTGTCAAATGTTAGCTCTTTGCCCTATTTCCTTCAGGGTTTACCACGAGCATTTTTGTATTTCTAGTCACCTTATGCTCCCCGGGGGCTTTCCTTTCAGCACTTCCCTCAAGTGCCATATCTTGTTTTTCCACCTTCAATCACTCTTAGAAGGCAAATGTAGACTTGTGGCGAGAAGAAGGAGGAGCAGGAGTGAGAGTGAGAAGGGGATGATGAGGTGGAGGAGGGGAGGGAAAAGACAGAAAGAACAAATTATGTGAATCCCTTCCTAACGCGGCTCATGCTTACTATTCCTGTTTTTAAATATACTATTGATTCCACATTTGTGAGTAGAGAAGAATGAAATATCCAAGTAGATTTTCAGAAAGGCTTCAATTATTTTTTCTTTTTCTCATTTTTCAAACTCCTTTTTTTTACCTTTACTGCTGAACACTAACCTGACTGAGTAAAGATTAAAAGTTTCATAGGCTTTCCTGTAACATTCCTTAGATCTTGTAATGTCTGTAGGCATCTAATCTCAAGGGAGAAGTCTGAAGCAAGCTTTATTTCTTTGGAGAATAACCTGTTATATTTTTAGATAAATTTTAAGATTTTTCCTTTCTTTGAATTTAATAATTTCATCAAGGCTAAATTCAATCTTTTCAACTCTTTCTTTGTTACTTTTTTTTTTTTTTTCCCACAGTGTATCTTTTCAGTTTCAGATGTTCTGGCGTCTCTGTGTGTGTGTGTGTGTGTGTGTGTGTGTGTGTGTGTGTGTGTGTATGATGTTTTTCTAACAGATAATAAATATATTTTGTTTCTTTTTTCTTCCTTCAAAAATAGTAAACATACATATTTGATCTTTGTTGATATTTTTCCATATGTGTCTTCTTCTCTAAATCATGCTTATATTTCATCTCTTTTTGCATTCTGTTACTTGTTTGATACATCACTGTTGCTCACAATGGTGAGAGGTTACCTAAAAGGAGCTATTACTGAGTGAGAAGGTTTGAGTTTGTGAAAACCTGTGTTCTGGGGTCTGTCAGGACAAAGGATTTATGAAAATGTCCTCCCCAAACCAAAACAGACTAACAAGCATAAAAAACCTTGCAGATGTGAAGTCCTCACAGACAATCTTAAAAGGATGAGAAAGTGACTCAAAAGAACCCATAAAAATACCCAGGAAAGAAAGATCAGGCTTTAACCTGTGCCAAAGTCAAAAAGGAGCAAAGCCAAATTCATCAAGTAAGAAATTTTAGGTCTCTCCTACCTCTTTGTTCTAACCTATATATTCTTTGCTCCAAGCCTGAAGGTCTCAGACAATTTAATATGAATGACACCATTCTGATCACTTGAAGAGCCCTTGCACTGTTCTGCTTTTAGGTAATTTAAATTTTTACTATAGTGAGTACTTAAAATATCCTTTCTCATGAAATCATTAAGACTCCAAACAATTTAAAATTAAGTCCTCTCCTTAATATCACAATTAAACATGTATTCTGAATTTTACATCAAGGTTGCTTACATCAAAATTGCTAGATTTTCCCTATTTTTCATTATTCACAAAAGCTAGCCTATAGTACTGCGAATTAGGCTAATTATTGTGTCTAGTGCTCTGAACAGTTCTTCCTGGTCTCTTAAAAACACAAATTTCTTTCTATAAACCAGATCTACGTACTCAACTCTTATCTATCTTCAATTAATAATAGATCTGACTGCTTTATAATTATAGTTGATATTTACATAATGTTTACTCTATGCCAGGGACTCTTGTGTGTTCCTTATATTTAATTTTTATAACAGTCTTACGGGACAGGATCTAGCTGTAGTTGCATTTTATATATGATAATTCGAGGCACAGACATTTTTATGATTAAATCCTGACAATACACCTCATAAGAAATACTCCCAGGATTCAGGCTCAGATAGTCTGACCCCAAAATTGTCCTTCAACTAATATATTATTCCTCTTTAAAGCACGGGAGTAATAGAAAGTGAGGTCAATGAACAATACACATTAAAATCACCTGTAGTCCTTCCTAAAATGTTTATTCCTGGGTTCATTTGCTTCCCTATATGTTTAATAACCATTTAAAAAGAAAGTACAGGTGATTCTAAGAGACCTTACCATTTCAAAACCATTGAAATTATAGCTATTATTTTGTGTATTTTCTTTGGGCATAAATTCAAAACAGAGTAGATGATATCCTTGATTTTCAAACTATTTGTAACACTCTAATTTGCTTTGCTTTGTGATAATTTTTATGCTAATTGAGATGATTTCTGTTTTCACAAATCCTATTGAGTATTCTTATATTTTATCTACATATTCCACAAGTAGTCAAACAATTAACATATTATCTGAGGAAACTAAATATGTCTCCGAGGGAATGAAAACTGGTACAGCCACTGTGGGAAACAGTATGAAGTTTCCTCAAAAAATTAAAAGTAGAGCTACCCTATGATCTGAGAATTGCACTACTGGGTGTTTACCCCCGAAATAAAAAAACATTAATTCAAAGATATATATATGCACCCCTGTGTTTATTGCAGCATTACTTAACAATAGCCAAACTATGGAAGCAGCCCAAGTGTCCATCCATAGATGAATAGATAAAGAAAAGGTGGCATATGTATACAATGTAATATTATTATAAAAAAGAATGAAATCTTGCCATTTGTAACAACATAGATAGAACTAGAGAGTGTAACCCGAGGTGAAATAAGTCAGAGAAAGACAAATATCATTGTGATCTCATTCATATGTAGAATTCAAGAAACAAAACAAAAGAGCAAAGGAAAATAAGAGAGAGGATAAGACAAAACAAGAAACAGACTCTTAACAAAATGATGGCTACCAGGGAAGTGGGTGAGGGGATGGGGGAGATAGGGGATGGAGATTAAAGAAACACTTATCATGATGAAAAAAATGAAATGAAATGAAATGAAAAAAATAAAAAGTAAGTAATAGGAAACAAAATAAAACAAAAAAAAATCTTTGACTACAACTTAAAAAACAACAACAACCTATCAATGGCTGAGAGTAACAAAGTTTTATTTATTTAAAATCAAATTATTTCTTTCCGCTATGCCTTTCTTAACATGTTAACTTTGATGTTCATAGTTTTCATTTCATGTATTTGAGATGGCAACTGGACCTTAAGACTCATAACTGCATTCCATGCAGGAGAAATGGAAAGAAATGTATTTCATTAAAAATTTTTAAATAAAAAATTTTAAATTTTTTATTTTTTATAAACATATATTTTTATCCCCAGGGGTACAGGTCTGTGAATCACCAGGTTTACACAAATAAAAAATTTTAAATAAAAAATTAAAAGTGGACTCTTCTCCCAAGGACTCCCAACTGCTTCATACTGTCCTAAACTCTCTTATATGGACATCTTTTGTTGGTTGGCAGCTGGTAGAGGAATTGTGTTTAGGTGTTTACCCAACCAACAAATAGTGAAGGCCAAAGTCAACCCCTATATCTATGCATTGACTATATTAATTTTTCCCCTGTACACACAACGTACCATCTCCTTGATTCTATCATTCAGTTACTGTACCTGGCTTAAAACTGAATCTCTCCATCATATGAGGATGTTAATTCTTATGATCTGGTAACCTGCTACCTGAAATGCAATTTGTCTTCAACTCACTCACATAGTATACAGTGATACCAAAGGAAGAGGAAACAAGCACTTTTTTTTTCCCTAAGGAGACAAAGGGAGACCCTGAAGTAATCACTCATCTGTGAGGAAACCTTGCTCTTTTTAGTCAATATGAAAGTCCTGGTTTTGTTTTTGGAAGAATCTTACTATGCTTTTTTATACCTCATTATCACTTCTGAGCAGAGCCCATGGGGAAGGATATTTTTCTTGAAGGCTAAATAGATTTAACAGCTAATTTTAAGATGGTGGAATTTGGGGTCTTCTAAATTGCTGTAGGGATTGAGTAATTAGAGGTTGTTGTAGGCCATATTTCAGGTTTTATATTGGCAAGAGTTCCCTCAAAACTTGTAAAGATAACCAATTAGCTTCCAGTCTCGAAACACAGGATCATACATCAACACAGTATCTAAGTCTGAAGATCATAATATTTCATTTCCTGGGCTCTGTGTTCTGCCTGTCTGTTACCCTGTAGTTTACTGGCTACTGCCTTGACCTCACCATTCCATTTTTCCACTATAAACAATAGTTTTGTGGTTACTTTCCATCATTTCATTTGGAAGAACAACCTTAGTGGATGGTACTTTAAAATGTGTAGGGTTCCTTGGGACGCCTGGGTGGCTCAGTGGGTTAAAGCCTCTGCCGTTGGCTCAGGTTATGGTCCCCGGGGTCCTGGGATCGAGCCCTGCATTGGGCTCTCTGTGAAGCAGGGAGCCTGCTTCCCTTCCTCTCTCTGCCTACTTGTGATGTCTGTCTGTCAAATAAATAAAATCTAAAAAAAAAAAAAAATTGTGGGGTTCCAGTTGTATATACTTTAAAGCTGCTGCTTGACATTTTCAACTTCTGATAGAATCAGTAAGTACAGAGGTGGGTGGTTTTTTTCAACCTCGAAGCTCTGTGCTAGGGCACTGTCCGAAAAGTTTGATATCAGGCTGTTAAGAAGAAAGTGACTCTCTTAACAAAACTGATTGTATTCCCTGCCGTCTTCCCTGGAAGTCAGGTTAATTCTGGTTTCAGTTCATTCATCTCTTCTCACGTTACTGACAACTGCACAAAATCATCAAAAGCCTAGTAACACCGTAAATTTTTGCTCAGTTTCTTGCTGTTTTTATACTACTTCCTCTAAATTGTGGTGTCACTGAGTATATGGTCTGCGCCCCCATGAACAGAGCAAGTGATCCTTGACCAACTATTCTGCTATCACGTAACAGGGAGCTGAGTAACTTTCCAACCTGCAATGGGTCGGTACTCATCTCCCAGTGATTATCAACAGAGCAAACCAGTATCATTCATTTGCCTTATTGTCCAGTACTTATTGAACACTTTCTATAGTTTGGGAACGTTTCCACCTTATCTCCCCAGGGTAGAAATTAGAGTATTTGTTTCCTCATGCTTCTTTACGGTGTGGGCACTAGCAGGTGATGGAGACTGTAGGTATGAAAAGGCAAAAATGGTGCTGAAACAGGGCGCCTGGGTGACTCAGTCAGTTAAGTATCTACCTTTGGCTCAGTCATGATCCCAGAGTCCTGGGATCCAGCCCTGCATCATCGGGCTCCCTGATCAGCGGGGAGCCAGCTGTTCCTTCTCCCTCTGCCCCTCCCCTGCTCATGCTCTCTCTTTTTCTTTCTCTCTCTCTCTCTCTCTCTCTCAAATAAATAAAATCTTTAAAAAATGGTGCTGAAGGAAGGTGGAAACAGAATTCTGTAACTATGAATGGTTGCAAGATTGCATCCATGATGTGCGGTGGCTTTGCTTCCAGCAACAGCAGGTGCTGAAGATTATGTTCATGGCAGGAATATAGACACTTCCTGGCTGCTGCATTCACAGTGGCAAAGGTGTTGGTATCTTGTGCCAATTATGCAAAATAGATTAAGGCATGATTTCTAGAAACCTAGTGTCAAGCATGTTTCTCCAGCCCTCCCAATATTCCAGTATGCTAACTCCCTTCCTCTTATTGTACTCCCTTTCAACCTTTTTTTCTTCTGTTTGCTTCAAATTTAGGACACTAACAGATAGAAGGACATTACATTTTAATGAGATACCTACTTGGAAGCACCAAACGTAACTAAATAAGAATATAAATGTGAGTGTGTATTTATAAGATGATTTAAGAAAGTGTATGAGTTTGTGTTTGTATATACGCTGTGTGTTTATCTCATTCGACTTATGTTGTAAATGCCACTTAATTTGTTTCATAATATCCACACAGAGATATACCTGTGTATACACATTCTATGCACAAACACACACACACACACACAACATAAAGAAGTAATTTTAAACTTGAAACTAAATACTCCTAGGCAAATTGATTAAAGGAATGGAGACACTTTTTCTTCATTCAGATGGAGCATCTTCTTCAGGGCACCTAAGTGGCTCAGTCACTTAGTGGCTGGCTTTTGATTTCGGCTCAGGTCATGATCTCAGGGTCCTGGAATGAAGCCCATACCTCAGACTCTGTGCTCAGTGGGGAACCTGCTTCTCCCTCTCCCTTATCCCCTCTCCCTCCTTGTGCTTTCTCTCTCTCTCTCTCAAATAAATAAAATCTTAAAATATAAAAGATGGACACCTTGTTCAAAATAAAGGTAAATTTTTGCCCAATCAAAATGACCCTTATTTTCATGCCCTTTTATGCTTGAAATATACTTTATAAGCCATAAAACTTCCCTATGACCTAGATTTATGTTGAAGCAAAACATAACTAAGAATGAAAATTATTGATTAAAGATGTTTTAAAAGAATTGATACAAATAAAATTCCCTTTTTTTTAAAAGATTTTATTTATTTATTTTACAGACAGAGATCACAATTAAGCAGAGAGGCAGGCAGAGGGAGAGGAAGGGAAGCAGGCTCCCTGCTCAGCAGAGAGCCCGATGCGGGGCTCGATCCCAGGATCCTGGATCATGACCTGAGCCGAGGGCAGAGGCTTTAACCCACTGAGCGACCCAGGCGCCCCCAAATAAAATTCTTTCACACACACACACACAGACGCATACACAGACATGCTCATGAGTGGGGGAAGAGGCAGAGGGAGAGAAAGATTCCTCAAGTAGACTCCCCAACAATCGCAGAGCCCAGTGCAAGGCTCACCGGACTCCATTCTAGGATCCCAAGATCATGACCTGAGACAAAATCTAGAGTCTGCCGCCCAACCAACTGAGCCACCCAGGTGCCCTAATACAAATAAAAATTCTTAGTAAATTGTTCATTTTAAATAGCTCAGCCTTGGGACGCCTGGATGGCTTAGTCAGTTAAGCCGCTGGCTACAGCTCAGGTCATGATCCCAGAGTCCTGGGATCGACTTCCCCATCGGGCTCCTTATCCAGCAGGGAGCCTGCTTGTCTCTCTGCCTCTGCCTGCCACTCTGCCTATTTGTGCTCTCTCTCTGACAAATAAATAAATAAAATTTAAAAAAAAAATAGCTGAGCCCTATTCATCAGTGTTCTTATTTTTTTTTAAAGAGAGCAGAGTAGTTAAATAAAGATATAGACACACATGTATGTATATATATTTTATATATATATATATACACGTGTGTGTATATATATATATATTTAATCATGAAGCCTTGTGTGTGTATATATGAATTAACTAAAACACTCTATGTTTGTGTGTGTGTGTTTGTGTGTGTGTGTGTGTGTGTGTGTGTGTGTAAATTAGAGGAATATGGAGACTTCTGGGAAATCTTTCACATAATTATCATAAATTATATATTATGTAGCTGCTTGTCAGAATTGTTCCAATTCACTATTTACCCAGCTGATAAGAGAGTCAAGAAGAAAGCACATGTATCTATAGGTATGTCATAAGAATATACAGAAATTATAAGATTATTTCTTTTTTCAAAATGAATTAAATAAATATTACAAATATATTATTTTTAAACATTAAGGTCACACAATCTCTGTAATTATATATTCCTTTTTCTTTAATGAGATTGTTTCCTATTGTCTACAGATTTCCCTCATATAAATATTAAAAATTTCTACATATATGAACTTATTAATATAACCAATTAAGAATATTTTAAAATGCTGTATTAGCTACTTTGTTAATGCTTTTCACTCTTACAGGTGATAAATATCTCCACTTGGATGTTTCTGGCATCTAACCATCAGTAAGTTAAAAAATGACCTCAATATGTTTTCTATCCTGGCTTCCACTGATTTTCCATATTTTGGCTAATAAGTTTATCATTTATATTGTCATTTAAGCCAGATGCCTGGAGATTATCTCCTATTTCGTCCTTTTCCTGATATTTCATATTTTCTTGGTGAAGATTTAATGAGATTCAAGGGTGTTTAGGAAGATTCCATTTAATTTATTTCAATAGATACTGAACACTCGAGGGCAGTGTATCTGCATTGTTCCTCTTTGTACTCACCAATGGGATCTATACAACCAAGCAATAAATGTTAGTATTAAATTTCAATATTTTTCAGGAAAAATAAAATTTGCTTGTCTATATATATAGTGCACACAAAACATTTACCCATATAGACTTGTTATTTTGTTCATTGATGTATAATGCTCTTCATTTAGAGGTCCTAATCCAACTCATATACTTTTTTTTAGGTAGATATAAGTATGATATGCTCTCTTTATTAATTGAATCAGTAAGTTTGAGCTCCTTCAATTCAGTGGCTTAGAACATTGTTATGATGTCATGAATTAGGTCTTAAAGTACTGGAGTTTTCTAAAACGATGCTAGAGGAAAATTGAATAGCACTTGATTCTTTTTGATTTCATTGTTAAAAAAAATGTTTATGTTCATAATCTACCAAACCTATGGCCAAATATAATTTGATCCTTTTGACGGTTTCTGTTTTTATATGTTTTAAATTCAACCAATGTAATTCATTAGATTGTTTTTGCTTACATCTGAAAATAGTGGTAGTATATAGGCAATTTTCAAGTTAAGTTCATTTTGAACTGAAAGAAACAATGTTAAACAAAATTATACTTATCTAAAGCACATGACAGCTATTAAAACCATTCTACTGTCTAGGAAAAAAAAAACATTGAATTTCTTATAAATATTAAATGGATTTGAAAAATACTCACCAGTAGGAGGAACAAATTATTTTTTAAAAAAGCTGTAACATTAAAGTAGCATTGTATTTATCATATTTTAGTTTATTGCAGGGCTAAAAAGAAGGGTAAAACAACTTAAGGACTGCCTTAGTGTTAATTAAGAAACATGAATATTTATCATCTGTATAAAATAACTTCTAAGATGTTTGAAATGTGTTTAAAGCTATTATTTTTTTTAAAAATCTGAACTTTGCCTGTGTTTCCAGATTTGGGAATATCCAGAACAGAATTTGTCTTTGATACAGGCTTACTTTCTACCAGCTGAAAATTCATATTTAGGATATTTGATTTTCATACACATAGGAAATGTCTTTTCAGACACTCCTTCCCAAAGTGTCATTCTTGGCAAGGAATTGAATGGGATTTGAATTAGTCAACTAATTTAAAATGCAGTCATAAAAGAAGGAGAATATTAATAATAGCTTAGCAGATAGTTATCTTCTCTATTGTTCTCAAGAATATAAAAAACTGCACTGGTTCTAGGATTGCTTGCCATTTAATGCATTACATATTCTGAAAGTATAATGTTAAATTTAGTCATAATGTTAAATCAGAATACTGTGTTAAGGATTTGTATGGGTTTTGGGCTGCTATTACATCTAATTTGGTTAGTTTACCCAGAAATGTTGAATTCCACTTTGCTAATCATCTCTCCTACCCTCCAGAATCTCAAGGGAGGACACTGCGGGGTCAGGGGAGCTAAGACGCCAGCATAGTAGGAGGACCCAAGTCTTGCTCCTCCCTTGAATACAGCTGGGTAACTATTGAATCATTCTGAACACTTAAGCAATCACCCTGACAACTGATAGAGCAAACTACACAAAGAAGCTGAGAAGAGGCTACTTCGAGAAGGTAGGAAATGTGAAGATGTAGTTTGGGGGAGAAACAGATCGTGGGTGCTGTGGTGGGAAAGTGAGCTCTGGTTGCAGAGAAAGGCAAAAGAGAGTGGAGAAAACGGAGACAAGCACACACTTCCCCAAAGCCATTAGCTGGGGAAATGAGAGGGGCTGATTTTTGTGGGGCTCAAAGACTAGAGTTTCAGGGGTCCCCAGGCTTGGCTAAAAAGAGACCCCGAGTAGAGGCAGGCAAATAACCTCGAAGACTGTGTGATCTGAGGATCACATAAGTGACAGAGGGAGAGAATCTTTATTCTATTTGGAGCACATCTGTAAGAGGCGGCATTGTCCCTCTGGGGACAAAACAAAAGGTGGGCATCATTTCCCTCCTCCACCCCCTCAGCATAGGCACAGAGACCTCTGCTGAGGACAGCTAACTGGGCACTGGCTATTTTGCCTGCTGGCTTCAGAACCCATGTCCTTGAACTCTGGTACTACTGCCCTTCTGGATCAAACCCCGAATCAGTCCCAGCATGGTGAGATGCTTTCCTAGAGGACCAGGACAGGTCTCCACCACCCCAGGTCCCAGAAGTTTGGGATTTTGAAAGTCAGCAGCCTAGCTAAGATAGAGCCCAGGTTGCTCTGCATTGCTTCAGGCAGGCAAGCAATCCAGAGATAGACGGTGTGAAAACTGTGATCTGAAAAGTGTCTGTGATGCATGAAGGGGAAATTGTTCTCTCGCTGAGAATCCTTCCTTGAGAGGAGCAGGCACAGACTCCACTCTCCAGGGACAAAGGAGTCAGCTGGTGCCATTCCCTCCCCTCATCCTCAGCATAAACCAACTTCAGGAAACAGCACAGTGCTAGCAGTGACTAAATGGCTTTCACCAAATCCTGTCCCACTCTGCTCTGCTGGTACTGTTTTTTCTAGGGCAAGTGTGCCTAACAACACCAAGCAGGCCTCACACGCAGGAAATCAACACAAAGCCTGCATGTATCACGTGTACTTATCATAGAGTTCTGCAAAGCCTCAGTTCTAGTAGAAATAGCATCAGTTCTCTTAGTAAGCAGACTAGAGCATACCTAGGTAAACCTGTCACACTCTGGCCAAGGTCCAGACAGTCCCCACTGCAGGCAAGGAGAGACCACAGAGGACTCACCTGAAGGATTGAGCAGTCATAACACAGCAGCAGAGTGCAGACAGCATATACCAGAAATGCTTCCTGAAGCACCAAGCCCTAAGCAGTATATGACCTCTTCTTCATAAAGCCATTACTCTCAGGAGCAGGAAACAACAGGGTTTCTTAACACAGGGAGGAAGATAGAAACCTAGACAAAATGCCGAGACAGAGAAATTCATCCTTAAAAAAAAAAAAAAAAGGTCACTGTCAGGGATCTAATCAAAACAGATATAATATGCCTGATCCCGAATTTACAGCAATTATCATAAGATTACTAACTGGGCTTGAGAATAACACAGAAAACATAAGGAATACCCTTACCATAGACATAAAAGAGGTTAAAGCCAATCAAGCCAAAATTTAAAAAAAAAAAAAGAGTAAAAACAATTATTCAAAACTGACTAAATATAACGGCTATAAGGATGGAAGAGGTAGAGGAATGAATAAGTGATATAGAAGATAGAATTACAGAAAATAATGAAGCTCATCAAAAGAGAGAAAGAAAAACCCTGAAGTATGAAAGTGGACTAGGAAACTCAGTAACTACATCAAACATAATAACATTCCTATCCTAAGAGTTGCAGAAGAAGAGACTGAAAAGGGAGACAGAAGGTTTATTTGAGAAAATTATAACTGAAAACTTCCCTGATCTGGGGAATGAAACAGATATCCAAATCCAGGAGGCACAGAGAGCTTCACTGAGAAGTGTTTATCCACTCACTGTGGATCTCTGAAGTTGCAAATAAATTTTCCCAACTCTTCAGGAATTTTACATATAATTTAAAATTTTATTTCCTAACTCTTAACATTCATTTTTCCCTTTTGTAGTTTCTATTTTCTATACTGGTAAATAGAATTGAATGTAAAAATTGCTCTTATCAAAATATACTGAAAATTATTGGGTATAATGGAAGAAAGGCAGTTCTCAGTTCCTAAGAAGAAACTTGTGAGAGTTGAATTGGTTTCCATAAATAACTTGGAAGAATGATACACAACTAATGAATTGTTGAACACTACATCAATAACTAATGATGTACTACTATATGTGGGCTAACTGAACATAATAAAAAAAAATCTGGAAAATGTTTTCTTATTTTCTTGTTCTGTCTTTGTTGTACTTAGTGTTTGTATTTCCAGTTGATTAGAGACTTGAAAGAGGAGGCCAAAGAATACAGCTGAGTGGCTAACTGTAGTTTAATAACAGAGTGTATTATGTACAATATTAGATACTTTATCTGTGCAACAAAATAATATTTTTCTCCCCTTCAAAGCTTTGTAAAGTCAGCCATACACAAAGAAAATTTAAAAAGAAAATTGAGGGACGCCTGGGTGGCTCAGTTGATTGGACGACTGCCTTCGGCTCAGGTCATGATCCCGGAGTCCTGGGATCGGGTCCCGCATCGGGCTCCCAGCTCCATGTGGAGTCTGCTTCTCTCTGACCTTCTCCTTGCTCATGCTCTCTCTCACTGTCTCTCTCTCAAATAAATAAATAAAATCTTTAAAAAAAAATAAAAATAAATAAAAAGAAAATGAAAAAGAAAATTGAGGGGCGCCTGGGTGGCTCAGTGGGTTAAAGCTTCTGCCTTTGGCTCAGGTCATGGTCTCAGGGTCCTGGGATCGAGTCCCGCATCGGGCTCTCTGCTCAGCGGGGAGCCTGCTTCCTCCTCTCTCTCTGCCTGCCTCTCTGCCTACTTGTGATCTCTCTCTGTCAAATAAATAAATAAAATCTTTAAAAAAAAAAAAGAAAGAAAAGTGAAACACATATTTTATTATGATTATGTGTCACATTACAAGACAATGCTGGGTGGAAAAAGGGAGACCCTGAGTACCTTGACCACATCACTTGGATTTTACCTACTGCAACATGGAACTGGAGCTATGGTAGATAAGGAATGGTGATCATTTGTCTTTCCTAAGGAGATATCAGGTATCCCAAGGGACTGGAGACTGAGAAAAGAGGAACACCTGTTTTCTTGGACACATCTGTCTTGTGGGGCTTCTATCATATGGAGTGGGAGAATGAGAAAGAGGCCATGGGTTGTGGCTTAAGTACTATAGATGCTTGATATTCTTACTAAGATTAAGTATATTTTCTGAATAAATATTTCTTAATTTGCTCCAGGTCCTTCGGAAAATTTCCACAGGTTTTAACATTTTTAATAACTGAAAATTTCTTAAAACATTTCACTAATTAGGATATATTCACTGAGGAATGTTTTAGGAGTGCTCCTTATATTGCAATTATAGAAGTCATCTTTATCCTCTGCTTTATTTTGTTTCTATTTATATTTCTTTTTGGATAATTTCTATTGAATGATATTCAAATTTACTATTTCTTTCCCTGGCTGGGTTGAAATCTTAGAAGATCCTGTTGGAACATTCTTCATTTTTATATTTGTATTTTTTTACTTTTTTGGTATTTATGGTACATTATTTCTTAGAGTTTCCATTTCTCTGCTGAAATCACTCATTTTTGCATGCATTTCACTTTTTCCATTAGAGGCAACTTAATTTTAGATACCTTAACTTCCCTTTGTCATATTTGAGTCTGATTTTTGCTTTGTCTTTTGGGTCTCATTTTTTTATATGCTTTATATATATATATTTTAAATGTCAGACATCTAGTATAGGACAGGAGAGACTGAGATAAGTGTTTTTATGTGTGGATATGGCACACTTTTCTATTAGACCTTAGGGCAGGGGATTGAATTAAACTAGTTGAATCAGGGTTCTGCTATTGTTGTAATTTACCTCCGTAAACCACACACTTCAGGTTCCTCCAATGACATGTTAAAAAAAAAAAAAAAAAAAAAGTGAAGCCTAAAGCCAGCAGAATAAAGGAATAATAAAGTTTAGAGCAGAAATAAATGATATACAATTGTGAGTTGATTCGTAAGATTTTTTCCCCCTAAGAGTATACTCTGCTTTTAGCTTCTATCTTTGTACTGTGAAATGCACCTAATGTATATTGGATGTCTGATTAATATTTTATGAGAAGGAAAGAAGAAAGAGAGAGAGAAAAATTATTCTTCTATACATTGGGTTTGAAAAAATTGTCAATGTTATAACAACGGAAACTTAGGAAATAACTGGTTTTTTCTTCCCCCCTATCTTTTTCCCTTTTCTTCTTTTTTTTTTTTTTTCCCCTTACCTCTGAGCTGGTAACAGGATAGACATCTCAGATTAAAAATTGGTAGATTCCTTTCCTATTTACATCTCTAAACTTAGAGGCTTTCTTGGTCTCCAGTATAATTCAATTGAAATATTCCCAAATTTGAAAAGTTATAAAATATAAAAAAATAGTGCAAATACGCACGCTCTCTCAGGTTTCCTACTTTTTAACATTCATCACATACATCTTATCATTCCTGTCAAAGTATTGGTATGCAAATATCTATCTATCTATCCATCTACTTATCTATATACATACATACAAAATATTTTTCTGAAAAACTTAAGCTGCAGGTATGGTGACAAATTACTGGGTACTGTTTAAGTGTATTGGTAAAATTCTGTTATCGATCCCAGGGATGTTAAAATGTTGCTGAGAATTCTAATTGACTTTGTAGGTTCAGCATCCAATTCAAAATCATGCATTGCATTTAGTTGACATACCTCTTTAGTATTCTTCAGTCTGGAACACTTCCTAAGTTGTCCTTTGTCTTTTAGTACTATGGCATTTTTTACTCAAACAGGCACTTAATTTGTAGGATGTCCCTTGACCCAAAGGTTCATCTGATCATTATTTGATTCAGTATACACATCATATTTTTTAATTTCTTATTTTTTATTAACACATAATGTATTATTAGCCACAGGAGTACAAGTCTGTGAATCATCAGGCTTACATACTTCACAGCACTTACCACAGCACACATCTTGCCCAATGTCCCTAACTCCACCACCCTCTCCCTACCCCTATCCCCCAGCAACCCTCAGTTGGTTTTGTGAGATTAAGAGTCTTTTATGGTTTGTCTCCCTTCCAATCCCATCTTGTTTCATTTATTTCTTACGTACTCCCCAAGCCCCCCAATTTGCCCCTCAAATTCCTTATCAGGGAGGTCATATGATAATTATCTTTCTCTTATTGACTTATTTTGCTCAACATAATACCCTCTAGTTATATCCATGTCATTGCAAATGACAAGATTTCATTTCTTTTGATCGCTGCATAGTATTCCATTGTATATGTATATATATCACATCTTCTTTATCCATTCATCTGTTGATGGACATCTAGGTTCTTTCCATAGTTTGGCTATTGTGGACATTGCTGCTGCTATAACATTACAGCTATAAAAATTCGGGAGCACGTGCCCCTTTGGATTACTACATTTGTATCGTTAGGGTAAATACCCAGTAGTGCAATTGCTGGGTCATAGGGTAGCTCTAATTTCAACTTTTTGAGGAAACTCCATGCTGTTTTCCAGAGTGGTTGCACCAGCTTGCATGTTCACCAACAGTGTAGGAGGGTTCCCCTTTCTCTGCATCCTCTCCAACTTCTGTAGTTTCCTGACTTACTAATTTTAGCCATTCTGACTGCTGTGAGGTGGTATTTCATCATGTTTTGATTTGTATTTCCTTGATGCCGAGTGATGTGGAGCATTTTTTCATGTTCCTGATGGCCATCTGGATGTCTTCTTTGCAGAAATGTCTATTCATGTCCTCTGCCCCTTTCTTGACTAGATTATTTGTTCTTTGGATGTTGAGTTTGATAAGTTCTTTATAGATTTTGGATACTATCCATTTATCTTTTATGTCACTTGCAAATATCTTCTCTTGTTCTGTCAGTTGTCTTTTGGTTTTGTTGACTCTTTCCTTTGCTGTGAAAAAGCTTTTGATCTTGATGAAGTCCCAATTGTTCATTTTTGCCCTTGCTTCCCTTGCCTTTGGCGATGATTCTAGGAAGAAGTTGCTGCAGCTGAGGTCAAAGAGGTTGCTGCCTGTGTTCTCCTCAAAGATTTTGATGGATTTCTGTCTCATGTTGAGGTCCTTCATCCATTTTGAGTCTATTTTTGTGTGTGTTGAAAGGAAATGTCCAGTTTCATTCTTCTGCATGTGGCTGTCCAATTTCCCCAACACCATTTGTCAAAGAGACTGTCTTTTTTCCATTGGACATTCTTATCTGCTTTGTCAAAGTTGAGTTGACCATAGAGTTGAGGGTCCATTTCTGGGCTCTCTATTCCATTCCATTGATCTATGTGACTGTTTTTGTGCCAGTACCACACTGTGTTGATGATGACAGCTTTGTAATAGAGCTTGAAGTCTGGAATTGTGATGCCACCAACTTTGGCTTTCTTTTTCAACATTCCTCTGGCTATTTGAGGTCTTTTCTGGTTCCATATAAATTTTAGGATTATTTGTTCCATTTTTTGGGGAAAAAAATGGATGGTATTTTGATAGGGATTGCATTAAATGTGTATATTGCTTTAGGTAGGATTGACATTTTCACCATATTTGTTCTTCCAATCCATGAGCATGGAACATTTTTCCGTTTCTTTGTGTCTTCAATTTCTCTCATGAGTACTTTATAGTTTTCTGAGTACAGATTTTTTGCCTCTTTGGTTAGGTGTATTTGTAGGTATCTTAGGGTTTTGTGTGCAATTGTAAATGGGATTTACCCATTAATTTCTCTTTCTGTCTTGTTGGTGTATAGAAATGCAACTGATTTATGTGCATTGATTTTATATCCTGACACTCTACTGAAATCCTGTACAAGTTCTAGCAGATTTGGAGGGGAGTTTTTGGGTTTTCCACATAAAACATCTTATCATCTGCAAAGAGTGATAGTTTGACTTCTTCTTTACCGATTTAGATACATTTAATTTCGTTTTGTTCTCTGATTGCTGAGGCTAGGACTTCTAGTAATATGTTTAATAGCAGTGGTGATAATGGCCATCCCTGCTGTGTCCCTTACCTTCGCAGAAAAGCTCTCAGTTTTTCTCCATTGAGAATGATATTCACTTTGGGATTTTCATAGATGGCTTTGATGATATTGAGGATGTACCATCTGTCCCTACACTTTGAAGAGTTTTAATCAAGAAAGGATGCTATACTTTGTTGAATGCTTTTTTAGCATCTATTGAGAGTACCATATAGTTATTGTTCTTTTTTTTAATTAATGTATTGTATCATATTGATCAATTTGCAGATGTTGAATCAATATTGCAGCCTTGGAATAAATCCCACTTTGTTGTGATGAATAATCCTTTTAATGTACTGTTGCATCCTATTGGCTAGTATTTTGGTGACAATTTTTGCACCTGTGTTCATCAAGGATATTGGTCTGTAATCCTCTTTTTTGATGAGGTCTTTGTCTGGTTTTGGGATCAGGGTAATGTTGGCTTCATAAAATGAGTTTGGGAAAATGAGTTTGGAAGTTTTCCTTCCATTTCTATTTTTTGGAACAGTTTCAGGAGAATAGGAATAGCTCTTCTTTAAATGCTTGGTAGAATTCCCCTGGGAAGCAGTCTGGCCCTGGGCTCTTGTTTGTTGGGAGATTTTTGATGACTGCTTCAATCTCCTTACTGCGTATGGGTTTGTTATGTTTTCTATTTCTTCCTGGATCAGTTTTGGTAGTTTATACATTCTAGAAATGCATCCATTTCTTCCAGATTGTCAAATTTGCTGGCATGTAGTTGATCATAATATGTTCTTATAATTGTTTTTATTTCTTTGGAGTTGGTCGTGATTTCTCCTCTTTTATTCATGATTTTACTAATTTGGGTCCTTTCTCTTTTCTTTTTGATAAGTCTGGACAGGGGTTTATCAATCTTACTAATTCTTCCAAAGAACCAGCTCCTAGTTTTGTTGATTTGTTCTACTGGGCTTTTTTGTTTTGTTTTGTTTTCATTTCTATTTCATTGATTTCTGTTCTGATCTTTATGATTTCTCTTCTCCTGCTGGGTTTAGGCTTTCTTTGCTGTTCTTTCTCCAGCTTCTTTAGCTATAGGGTTAGATTGTGTATTTGAGACCATTCTTGTTTCTTGAGAAAGGTTTGTATCACTATATACTTTCCTCTCAGGATTGCCTTCACTGTGTCCCACAGATTTTGAACTGTTGTTTTTTCATTGTCATTTGTTTCCATGAATTTTTTTTCAATTCTTCTTTAATTTCCTGGTTGACCCATTCATTCTTTAGTAGGATGCTCTTTAGCCTTCATGTATTGGGATTCTTTCCAACTTTCCTCTTGTGATTGAGTTCTAGCTTCAGAGCATTGTGGTCTGAAAATATGCAGGGATTGATCCCAATCTTTTGGTAGTGGTTGAGACCTGATTTGTGACCCAGGATGTGATCTATTTTCGAGAATGTTCCATGTTCACTAGAGAAGAATGTGTATTCTATTGCTTTGGGATGGAATGTTCTGAATATATCTGTGATGTCCATCTGGTTCAGTGTGTCCTTTAAGGCCTTTATTTCCTTGTTCATCTTTTGCTTGGGTGATCTGTCCATTTCAGTGGGTGGGTGTTAAAGTCCCCTACTATTATTGTATTACTGTCGATGTGTTTCTTTGATTTTGTTATTAGTTGGTTTATATAGTTGGCTGCTCCTATGTTAGGGGCATAGATATTTAAAATTATTAGATCTTCTTGTTGGACAGACCATTTGACAATGAAATATGATCCTTCCTCATCTCTTATTCTAGTCTTTAGCTTACAATCTAGTTTATCTGATATAAGGATTGGCACCCCAGCTTTCTTTTGATGTCCATTAGCATGGTAAATTGTTTTCTACCTCCTCACTTTAAATCTGTAGGTGTCGGGGCACCTGGGTGGCTCAGTGGGTTAAGCCACTGCCTTCGGCTCAGGTCATGATCTCAGGGTCCTGGGATCGAGTCCCACATCGGGCTCTCTGCTCAGCAGGGAGCCTGCTTCCCTCTCTCTCTCTCTCTGCCTGCCTCTTCATCTACTTGTGATTTCTCTCTGTCAAATAAATAAATAAAACTTTTAAAAAAAATCTGTAGGTGTCTTTGGGTCTAAAATGAATTTCTTATAGACAGTATATTAGTAGGTTTTGTTTCTTCATCCATTCTGAAATCCTGTGTCTTTTGATTGGGGCACTTAGCCCATTACATTCTGGGTAACTATTGAAAAATATGAAGTTAGTGCCATTCTTTTGCCTGTAAGGTGACTGCTACTGTATATTGTCTCTCTTCCTTTCTGATCTACTATTTTTAGGTTCTCTCTTTGCTTAGAGAACCCCTTTCAATATTTCCTATAGGGCTGGTTTGGTGTTTGCAAATATCTTTTAGTTTTTGTTTGTCCTGGAAGCTTTTTATCTCTCCTTCTCTTTTCAATGACAGCCTAGCTGGGTATAGTATTCTTGGCTGTATGTTTTTCTCATTTAGTGCTCTGAATATATCATGCCAGTTCTTTCTGGCCTGCCAGGTCTCTATGGATAAGTTTGCTGCCAATCTAATATTTTTACCATTGTATGTTATAGACTTCTTGTCCCAGGATATTTTCAGGCTTTTCTCTTTGTCACTAAGACTTGTATTTTTTTACTATTAGATGATGATGTGTGGACCTATTCTTACTGATTTTGAAGGGATTTTGATACTTGTTCCCTTTGCCATATTAGGGAAATTCTCTACAATAATTCACTCCAATATACCTTCTTTCCCCCTCTTTCTTTCTTCTTCTTCTGGAATCCTAATTATTCTAATATTGTTTCATCTTATAGTATCACTTATCTCTCAAATTCTCCCCTTGTGTTCCAGTAGTTGTCTCTCTTTTGCTCAGCTTCTTTATTCTCTGTCATTTGGTCTTCTATATTACTAATTCTCTCTTCTGCTTCATTTATCATAACAGTAAAAGTCTCCATTTTTTATTGCACCACATTAATAGCTTTTTAAAAAATTTCAGCTTGGTTAGATTTTAGTTCTCCTATTTCTCCCAAAAGGGCTTTTATTTCTCCAGAAGTGGTTTCTCTAATATCTTTCATGCCTTTTTTGAGGCTCGCTAGCACCTTGAGAATCATCATCCTGAACTCTAGATCTGTCATATTACCAATGTCCATATTGATTAGGTCACTAGCCTTCAGTACTGCCTTTTGTTCTTTTTTTTTTTTTTTTTGGTGGTGAGTTTTTCAGGCTTGTAATTTTATCCAGATAAGAATATGTGAATGAGAGAATAAAAATACTAGAAGGGTGGCTAAGACCCCAGAAAAATGTACATTAACCAAATTAAACGAGACCCCAAATCAGGGGGAGAAGAAAGGGGTAAGTTGGGGGAAAAAATTATTTTAATTAAAATATATATATATATATGTGTGTGTGTGTGTGTGTGTGTGTGTGTGTGTGTGTGTGTTAGACTGGTGAGTAGAACAGAGCCACCCACTTGGTTTGGGGTTTATTTTGGTCTTTTAGAAGAAACTACCTCACAAAATTTTATTTTTTTAATTTTTTTTTAACCTCACAAAATTTTAAAGGAAGAAAACATATATATACAATAATAAGCATAAACATGATGAAGGGATGGAATATGAATGTAAAGATAAAAATTAAAAAAATTCTAAAAATGGAATTGATAATATATGTTGGTTGGGAAAAGAAAGAAAATGAAAATGGAGAGAATATGATCAGGACGGAGACTAGAACAAAGCCTTGTGCTACATTTAGGGTATATTATGATCTATTAGAAGAAGTTGTATCCCAAAATTTTTTAGAAGGAAAAAACCCTATATGTTTACAAAAAATAAAGTTTGATCCAATGAAGGATAAAATATGACTATAATAATGAAGGTTTAAAAAGGCTTGTATATTTTTAGAAAGGTATTGTTAAGATAAACTAATTTTTAAATGTTAAAAGAGGAAAGAGAAAAAGTAAAAAATTAAAATATGAAAAAACTAAAATTAAATTTTAAAAAATTAATAATTTTGCAAGGTTAAGGAATTATGGGGAGAAAGCCATGAATTCCATGCTTGCTTTCCCCTTCTCTGGAATACTGCTGTTCGTGATCAGTGAACTTGACCTTGGCTGGATGTTCTTGCTGCTCTTCTGGCGGAGGGTCCTGTTGTGATTCTCAAATGTCTTTGCCCGAGGTGAATTTGCCCTGACCTTTTCAGGCGCCAGGCTAAGTAATCTGTTCAAGTTTACTCTTGGGAACTTTTGTTCCCCGAATGCTTTCTGTAGAGCTCTGCAGGACAGGAATAAAAATGGCAGCCTCCCAATCTCCGGTCAGAGGAACCAAGAGCTCAGGGCCCCACTCCTCAGTATGTCCTCAGAGAGAAGCACTCAATCACTCCCATCTCTTTGGTCTCCAGCCACCCTCTGAGCTCACCTGGCCTGTGAACGAGCATTTCTGTTTCTGGCACACAGCCCCATTTGGAGTCTCCAAACCCAGCAGATTCCTGCCACTCTGCTCTTTTAGTGGCTCTCCTGGGATCTGCCACTTGTGGGCCCTTGTTCAAAGAGCAGTGGTCAGATTGTGCCATGGATCGCAGTTTAAAGTAATCCCAAGCTGAGAGCTCACTCCTCTGCTCTGTCTCTGTAGCCTGCTTCCCTGCTCTAATACCTTCAAGCTCTGCTACACTCAGACACTCCCAATCCTTCTGTGACCTCATGGAACCTGAGGCCATGATGTCCCCATGAGGGCTCCACCTCTGCTTAGCCTCTGGAGTGATATCCCTTAGTGGAGCAGACTTTTAAAAGTTCAAATTTTGTGCTCTGTTGCTCCACTGCTTGCTGGGAGCTGGCCCCTCCCACTACAGTCCATTTTCCAGGGGCTTCAGATTCACTTCTCCTCACGTCCCCTTTCAGAAAGTGGTCAATTTTCTGTTTCTAGAATTGCTGCTCTTCTTCAACCTCCTGTTGGTTTTGTAGGTGTTCGGAATGATTTGATAACTAACTAGACTCCTACAATCTGATGTCATTTCCATCTGCTGCTACTCCGCCATCTTGACTCCTCTCCTACACATCATTTTTTTTTTAACACATCATATTTTTAAAGGCCATGCCTATGTAATTATATTATCAATAAAATCATAACATTGCTTTAAAGATATATAAAATGAAGAAAATAGATAAGAGATATATACAGGAGAGTGACATTTGTTTCACAATGTATTACAAACTTAATTTTTTCAAGTCAAACAACTAATCCTAATGGTAAAGACCTGAGTCATTCTATCTTATTTAGAGATAATATCTTTTTATTCCTCCAAATTTTCATATATATCTGGAGAACACGTTATTCACTGAAGTTGTGAGATTGAAGTACCAATTCCCAGATTGTAATTTTGCATAGAAGCTTTCATTCCTGCCTGGATAATGCCTTTCTCCTGATACACAGTTTTTAAAATTACCCTGAATGAAAGCTGGCTGTTTATATTTGATAATCATTCAAAAGAAGCTCCTTAATGAAACTGCTCTTCATTTATGCAAAGATTGTAACAGTTTGTTGTTTGCTGTATTGGGAACTTAGAGATCTTTAGGTTTCTTATGATCACTATGCCAATTACTTTGCTGTAAT
Organism: Mustela erminea; assembly: GCF_009829155.1. Classification (NCBI taxonomy): domain Eukaryota; kingdom Metazoa; phylum Chordata; class Mammalia; order Carnivora; family Mustelidae; genus Mustela; species Mustela erminea. The sequence continues at coordinate 90,638,706 of NC_045618.1, forward strand.
TAAAGATAATGGAACTTTGATAATGACTTTGCCACCTATGATACTCCAGATAATAGGCTGGTAGAAAAATATCAATAGTTACATGACATTGTTTTGAATGGTAATTGATATAACTATGGCATGCTAATATAAGCATAGCAGCTGTCTACTTCTTTAAGTGTTTGTGAACCCTCACCCATGACAGCTGTGCTGGGTAAAGATGCTAAACATTTGTCTGACTCAAATATAAAATTACTTTAAAAACAGCTGGAGTCATGAATGACCTAGGAGTTCAGACTGAAAAAGGACTCAGTAAAAACATGATAAATCAATAAGGTATTTTTGTTTTGTTTTGTTTTTGCATTGTCCACAAATACTCTCTAATTTGGTGCATTTAGAAGGAGGGTAAACTGTCATCCTGATAATAGGAGTCACTTTTGCATTGTATTTTCATTTTGCTTTTCATCTTCATGGATAAATGGAATTTTCAAAAACTGTTGTACATATTCTGAAGCATCAATAATTTCTCAGATGCTTTTTATTTTTATTTTATTTTTATTTTTTTTAATTTTTTAATTTTTTATTTTTTATAAACATATATTTTTATGCCCAGGGGTACAGGTCTGTGAATCACCAGGTTTACACACTTCACAGCACTCACCAAAGCACATACCCTCCCCAGTGTCCATAATCCCACCCCCTTCTTCCAAACCCCCTCCCCCCAGCAACCCTCAATTTGTTTTGTGAGATTAAGAGTCACTTATGGTTTGTCTCCCTCCCAATCCCATCTTGTTTCATTTATTCTTCTCCTACCCACTTAAGCCCCCATGTTGCATCACCACTTCCTCATATCAGGGAGATCATATGATAGTTGTCCTTCTCTGCTTGACTTATTTCGCTAAGCATGATACGCTCTAGTACCATCCATGTTGTCGCAAATGGCAAGATTTCATTTCTTTTCATGGCTGCATAGTATTCCATTGTGTATATATACCACATCTTCTTGATCCATTCATCTGTTGATGGATATCTAGGTTCTTTCCACAGTTTGGCTATTGTGGACATTGCTGCTGTAAACATTCGGGTGCACGTGCCCCTTTGGATCACTACGTTTGTATCTTTAGGGTAAATACCCAATAGTGCAATTGCTGGGTCATAGGGCAGTTCTATTTTCTACATTTTGAGGAACCTCCATGCTGTTTTCCAGAGTGGCTGCACCAGCTTGCATTTCCACCAACAGTGTAGGAGGGTTCCCCTTTCTCCGCATCCTCACCAGCATCTGTCATTTCCTAACATGTTGATTTTAGCCATTCTGACTGGTGTGAGGTGATATCTCATTGTGGTTTTGATTTGTATTTCCCTGATGCCGAGTGATATGGAGCACTTTTTCATGTTTCTGTTGGCCATCTGGATGTCTTCTTTGCAGAAATGTCTGTTCATGTCCTCTGCCCATTTCTTGATTGGATTATTTGTTCTTTGGGTGTTGAGTTTGCTAAGTTCTTTATAGATTCTGGACACTAGTCCTTTATCTGATATGTCGTTTGCAAATATCTTCTCCCATTCTGTCAGTTGTCTTTTGATTTTGTTAACTGTTTCCTTTGCTGTGCAGAAGCTTTTGATCTTGATGAAATCCCAATAGTTCATTTTTGCCCTTGCTTCCCTTGCCTTTGGTGATATTCCTAGGAAGATGTTGCTGTAGCTGAGGTCGAAGAGGTTGCTGCCTGTGTTCTCCTCAAGGATTTTGATGGATTCCTTTCTCACATTGAGGTCCTTCATTCATTTTGAGTCTATTTTCCTGTGTGATGTAAGGAAATGGTCCAATTTCATTTTTCTGAATGTGGCTGTCCAATTTTCCCAGCACCATTTATTGAAGAGGCTGTCTTTTTTCCATTGGACATTCTTTCCTGCTTTGCCAAAGATTAGTTGACTGTAGAGTTGAGGGTCTATTTCTGGGCTGTCAATTCTGTTCCATTGATCTACGTGTCTGTTTTTGTGCCAGTATCATGCTGTCTTGATGATGACAGCTTTGTAATAGAGCTTGAAGTCTGGAATTGTGATGCCACCAACGTTGGCTTTCTTTTTCAATATCCCTTTGGCTATTCGAGGTCTTTTCTGGTTCCATATAAATTTTAGCATTATTTGTTCCATTTCTTTGAAAAAGATGGATGGTACTTTGATAGGAATTGCATTAAATGTGTAGATTTCTTTAGGTAGCATAGACATTTTCACAATATTTATTCTTCCAATCCAGGAGCATGGAACATTTTTCCATTTCTTTGTGTCTTCCTCAATTTCTTTCATGAGTACTTTATAGTTTTCTGAGTATAGATTCTGTGTCTCTTTGGTTAGGTTTATTCCTAGGTATCTTATGGTCTTGGGTGCAATTGTAAATGGGATTGACTCCTTAATTTCTCTTTCTTCTGTCTTGCTGTTGGTGTAGAGAAATGCAACTGATTTCTGTGCATTGATTTTATATCCTGACACTTTACTGAATTCCTGTATAAGTTCTAGCAGTTTTGGAGTGGAGTCTTTTGGGTTTTCCACATATAGTATCATATCATCTGCGAAGAGTGATAATTTGACTTCTTCTTTGCCGATTTGGATGCCTTTAATTTCCTTTTGTTGTCTGATTGCTGAGGCTAGGAACTCTAGTAGTATTTTGAATAGCAGTGGTGATAATGGACATCCCTGCCGTGTTCCTGACCTTAGCGGAAAAGCTTTCAGTTTTTCTCCATTGAGAATGATATCTGCGGTGGGTTTTTCATAGATGGCTTTGATGATATTGAGGTATGTGCCCTCTATCCCTACACTTTGAAGAGTTTTGATCAGGAAGGGATGCTGTACTTTGTCAAATGCTTTTTCAGCATCTATTGAGAGTATCATATGGTTCTTGTTCTTTCTTTTATTGATGTGTTGTATCACATTGACTGATTTGCGGATGTTGAACCAACCTTGCAGCCCTGGAATAAATCCCACTTGGTCGTGGTGAATAATCTTTTTAATGTACTGATGAATACCCAACTTTTGTAGCAACATGGACGGGACTGGAAGAGATTATGCTGAGTGAAATAAGTCAAGCAGAGAGAGTCAATTATCATAGGGTTTCACTTATTTGTGGAGCATAACAAATAGCATGGAGGACATGGGGACTTAGAGTGGAGAAGGGAGTTGGGGGAAATGGGAAGGGGAGGTGAACCATGAGAGACTATGGACTCTGAAAAACAATCTGAGGGTTTTGAAGGGACGGGGGGTGGGAGGTTGGGGTACCAGGTGGTGGGTATTATAGAGGGCACGGATTGCATGGAGCACGGGGTGTGGTGCAAAAATAATGAATACTGTTATGCTGGAAATAAAAAAAAATAAAAAAATAAAAAAAATAAATTCCCTGAAAAAAAAAAAAAAAGAGGTTCAAAAGGAAGAAAGAAAAAAAAAGAAAAAAGAAAAAAAAAAGAAAAGAATTAAAAAAAAGAAAACACCTAAGAAAAATGTAAAAAGAAAAAATATATATATTAGATAAACTAGTAAAAAATCGTTAAAAAAGAAAAAGGTAACAGTTAAAAAAAAAATTTTACCCGAGGCGAGAAAAAAAAAAATGAAAAAGAAAAAAAATTAAATTAACTGCAAGACTAAAAAAAAAAATCACAGGGAAAAAGCCATGAGTTCCGTGCTTGGTTTTCTCCTCCTCTGGAATTCTGCTGCTCTCCTTGGTATTGAAACCGTACTCCTTGGTAGGTGAACTTGGTCTCGGCTGGATTTCTTGTTGATCTTCTGGGGGAGGGGCCTGTTGTAGTGATTCTCAAGTGTCTTTGCCCCAGGCGGAATGACACCGCCCTTACCCGGGGCCGGGGTGAGTAATCCGCTCGGGTTTGCTTTCAGGAGCTTTTGTTCCCTGAGCGCTTTCCGTAGAGTTCCGGAGGACGGGAATACAAATGGCGGCCTCCTGGTCTCCGGCCCGGAGGAGCCGAGAGCCCAGGGCCCCACTCCTCAGTGTGCCCTCAGAGAACAGTGCCCAGTTACTCCTGTCTGCCTGACCTCCGGCCGCGCTCCGAGCTCACCGAGCCTGCGACCGGTTCAAGGTTACACCGAGCTGCGAGCTTACTGTCGGCTCTGTCTCTGTAGCCGGCTTTCCCGTTCCAATACCCGCAAGCTCTGCGACACTCAGACACCCCCTATCCTTCTGTGACCCTGCAGGACCTGAGGCCACGCTGACCCCACGTGGGCTTCGCCCCGGTTTAGCCTCTGGAGTGATGTCCCTCAGCGGAACAGACTTTTAAAAGTCCTGATTTTGTGCTCCGTTGCTCCGCCGCTTGCTGGGAGCCGGCCCTTCCCCCCGGGGTCTATCTTCCCGTCGCTTTGGATTCACTTCTCCGCCGGTCCTACCTTTCAGAAAGTGGTTGTTTTTCTGTTTCCAGAATTGCTGTTCTTCTCTTCGATCTGCCGATGGATTTTCAGGTGTTTGCAATCTTTAGCTAAGCTATCTAGCTGATCTCCAGCTAGCTGAAGTAGTCTCAGCCTGCTACTTCTCTGCCATCTTGACTCCTCCCCTGCTTTTTATTTTTTAATTGAAAAAAAAAACTATAATCCCAACAATGATTACGCTTACATTAGGGCTTTCTCTTGATGTTTTACATTCTATGGGTTTGTGTAAAGAAATATATCCATCTTTATAGTGTCACATAGAATATTTTCAATGCCCTAAAATCCTTTTGTGTTCGGGCACCTGGGTGGCTCAGTGGGTTAAGCCGCTGCCTTCGGCTCAGGTCCTGGGATCGAGCCCCGCATCGGGCTCTCTGCTCAGCAGGGGCCTGCTTCCCTTCCTCTCTCTCTGCCTGCCTCTCTGCCTACTTGTGACCTCTCTCTGTCAAATAAATAAATAAAATCTTTAAAAAAAAAAAAATCATTTAAAAAAAAATCCTTTTGTGTTCTACTTATTCACCCCTCGCCTCCCTGAACTCCTGCCAACCACTGATCTCTTTGATGCCTCCATAGTTTTGCTATGTAGCCTTTTCAGACTGGCTCCTATTACTTAGTAATATGAATTTAAGGTTCTTCTATATATTTTCATGGCCTGGTAATTCATTTTTTTTCAGCCTTGAATAATATTCCATAGTCTGAATGTACCATAGTTCATCCATTCATGCACTAAATGACATCTTGGTTGTTTCCAAATTTCAACAATAATGAATAAAGTGACTATTAATATCCATATGCAGCCTTTTGTGTGGATATAAGTCCCAACTACTTTGAAAAACTAAGGTGGGCAATTCATGGATTCCATGGTAGGATTATGTTCAGTATCATAAGAAACTGTTAAACTCTTATTACAAAGTAGCTATGCCATTTTGCATTCCCTCCAGCAAGACAAGAATTTTGGTTGCATATTCTTGTCAACAATTGGTGTTGTCAGTGGTTTTGATTATTCCATTCTAATGTGTGTATAGTGGTATCCCAAATTTGCTTTAATTTGCATTTCCTTAATGACGTATGATGGGCAACTTTTCAAAATGCTTATTTGTCATCCGTATAACTTCCTTAGTGAAATGTTTTAGTTGGTTTGAGCTACTATGACAATTACCATATATTGGGTGGCAGACAAGCAACAAAAATTGGTTTTCACTATTATGGAGGTTGGAAGTCCAATATCATGCTCTGAGTTTTGTCTCTATAAAGCAGAATTCAACAAGAGAAAATGAATAAGACAAAACAAGTGTTTCATTGTTTTTAGAAGAATCTACATATTTTGCTAAATGGACAATTGAAGAAAGGGAGAATATGATGTATAATTCCCTGTGAAAATTACCTGTAATTACCTGCACATTATATATGTGCAGAGTTGTATGTCACTGGTTTTATCACAGCGAGCAGTGTGAGCTCTAGCCTCTTTCAAATGTCAGGGTGAGCAGAGGCAGGTGGAAAGCAATTTATTTATTTATTTATTTATTAAAGATCTTATTTATTTATTTGACAGACAGAGATCACAAGCAGGCAGAAAGTCAGGCAGAGAGAGAGGAGGAAGCAGACTCCCCGCTGAGCAGAGAGTTCAATGTGGGGCTTGATCCCAGGACCCTGAGATCATGACCTGAGCCAAAGGCAGCGGCTTTAACCCACTGAGCCAATCAGGAGCCCCGAAAGTAAATTATTTAAAGATAAGAAAGAATAATTTTTAAAAATATTTTGTTTATTTATTTGACAGAGAAGAGAAGGAGAGAGGAATAACACAAGCCGGGGGGAGGAGGGAGACAAAGGGAGAAGCAGGTTCCTCACTGAGCAGAGAGTCTGATGTGTGACTCCATCCCAGGGCTCTGGGATTCTGACCTGAGCCAAAGGCCAACACTTGGCCAATTAAGCCACCCAACTTCCCCAAGAGAGAATAATTCTTAAAGTAGTAACTTCAAAGAAAGTGAGAATAAATTTACTATGAACTAGCAAGATAATTAAAAGGGCTCAAAAATCATGTCAGACAGAATGGTTAATAAAAATGCATTTTGTTGTTTGATATATCCATACTAAATAACATGGAAATTTAAAGTAGTGACAGCTTTAAGGTGAAGCTTGGTCAGAAAATCTTCATGGAAAACATACTAAAGTTTATTTTCTAACAACTCTAATCATTTTATACTATATTTTTCGATGGATGCACTTGTATAACATTTGCTTTTAGTTTTGATTAAAAACAAATTTCTTGGGGCACCTGAGTGGCTCAGTGGGTTAAAGCCTCTGCCTTAGGCTCAGGTCGTGATCCAGGGTCCTGGGATCGAGCCCCACATTGGGCTCTCTGCTCAACGGGGAGCCTGCTTTCTCTTCTCCCTCTGCCTCCCTCTCTGCCTACTTGTGATCTCTTGTCTGTCAAATAAATAAATAAAATCTTTAAAAAAAAACAAAAAACAGAAAAAAAATTTTTTGGTCATCCTTTAAATATATAGGTACACACATAAAATAATTCTTAGAAAATCGTAGTTTAACTTGAAGTTAACTTGTTAGTTTAAACTAAGGAAATTTGAATCAAGATTGACTTTTTAATTCTTTTAAAAAATCTCATAAAGTTTTAAAATTTGGATTAGCTGGTTGGGTCCATGAGCATTCATATTATATTTCCCAGAGAATTAATGGAAACACTAAAATTGAATTATAAAATTCCTAAAAATGGTGAAGCCATAAAATATAAAAGAATGGACTAATTGATATTAAATTTAACCCAGAGAAATGTGGGTCCTATTTATGCATATATCTAGAGGCAATTTTCACCTAGCAAACTACAAATTAGATGGCACTTAGAAAACTTGATCTGAACTTTGTCAGCCAATATAAACACATCTAACAGTCAAATAAGAAATCAAGATTTGTGTCTGTTCCAAGATATTAGTAACTATAGAGATGAGACATTAAGTAAAGAGTGGATAATCTTGGCAGAAGCCTTCTTAATTGATTGAAACCAGTATTACCAGTAATAAGCTGGTGATAAAATATAACCTGATGCACTAAGAAGGACACATAATTTTTGTGGTACCCTGGGAAAACAAAGAGTTTTTGTCCATGTTGTGAGAACTCCAGTCAAATCTAATTTGAGGGACATTCAACATTAGTTATCGGACTTTGAAAATGTTAAGATGATGAAACAAAGACATAATCAAGAACAGTTGATGATTGCACAAGACCAAGGAAAATAAAAGTGAAAAAATACAGTGTGGGACTTTGCAAGAGATCCTGGAGCAAGGGGGAAAAAAAGTAGTGGAAAAACTGGTGAAATTCCAATATGGTCTTTAATTTTGATGATGGTTCTGAAAATTTTACAAAATTATGTAAGATGTAAACTTTAGTGGAAGCTGAATGAGAAATAGATGGAAACTTTCTTCCTATTTTTATATTTTAAGTCTAAATACATTGTTTAAAATTTTTTAAAAAGTATTTAGGGAGGGGCAACTAAAGAAATGGCAGAAAGAGTAGTATTTGTCAGGAGTTGGTATCAGGATGGGATTGATTGCCAAATAGTAACAGAAGGGAGTTCCTTGGATTGTGGAACTATCTTGATTATGATGATGGTTACATGACTTCTCTGCATTTGCCAAGATGCATAGAAAGGTAAACCAAAAATAGTGCATTGTATTGTATATAACAATAAACAAAGAGACATAAAAAGAAAATAAACCCAAATAACTAAAGAAAACAGTTGCAGCAAGCGAATATGATTCGTCAATAATGAAAAATGAAAGAAGTATTAATATAAAAGCTTGGTACCTGAACAGCAATTTCATTTCATTACAAACGATAGTTAGAAAAATAACTGTGACAATTGTCCAATATCTTGCTATTAATTAGGCATAATTTGAGTGAAATATAGTGATAGAGTAATTTTAAATATAAACAATATTCAATTATCTAAAGATTTGGTTAGTCATGGTTGGTAAGTCATTGTATTTGACAAAATATTTAAATATATTTATTATATCATGAGGCTATAAAATTAATCCAGGATTTCAGTTTTTTGAGTCTTCTCAATTTTATTTTACCAGTTTTGGAGTAAAGGTAAGGTGAACTTCTAGTGTGTAGCAAATTCTATGATATTGCATAGACCTACAATGGTGCTGAACAGAGGAAGAGAAAAATTAAAGCACTAAGCAGCACACTAAGTTGATTCAAAGACTCCCCACTGCAAACAAGGAACTATGCAAAAAGATACCTCTCTCTCTCTCTCTCTCTCTCTCACACACACACACACACACACACACACTTGAGTTTGTGCCAGTTGACAGAATGAAAATGTACAATGGAGTCAGAATTGAAAGTTTAGGCTGGTATCAAATTAGATAGTGGTGTTCAGACCTGGATACTAACCCCTATAGCTGGGAGCTGGCTTTGTAATGCACAGTAGAAGAAATAGTTTTCCACAGTGTGGCAAGACTTAGCACTCAGGCCCCTCGTTACATGGGTAACTCTCAATGGTTTGCTCTTTCTACATAAAGGAGATCACGAGTGCTTCACCCAATAGCTTTGTAGAAACAGTGTGCAATATTACTGATAGTTCAAGATCTAGATGGATTAAAATGTATTCTGAGAGGAAGCCCATAATAAAGTGTGCTGGCTGTGTTCATTTTGCTCCTTGCAATAAATACACTATACCACACTTTCCCTCTTGCTCTCTGCCTGAGACTAATCTGGGTGGACTACAGGAGTTGGGCTCCTCTCACTCCAGCTTCTGGTAGCCGGCATCCACTGGAAAACTCTGGCTGAAGAGCACAGAGAGTGGGAAAAGTTAGTTTAGGACATTTAATCCAATGACTAATCTTTCAGACTAGGAGTGAGATATTTAGAAAGAAAAAAAAAAGATACCCCGATAGCTTTGGATTTCAGATAATGAATAATTTTTAAAGTGAAAGTAGGCCCATGTACTATTTGGGAAATACTTATACTAAAAAGGAGTTGTTTATCTGAAATTCAAAGTTAGCTGAGCATCCTGTATCTTTTCTGGCAACCCTACGTCAGTATTGGCTTTGCACAATCCCTCGAAGACTTTCTGATGTGATGGACTTGTCAGCTAACCCTACAGCAGGAAACATTTTGTGATATGTAAGTGTGTCAAATCAACACATTGAACTCCTTAAACTTATACAACACATTAATTACGTTTCAAAAAACCTGGGGAAAAAAAGATCATGATTTTTTTTTCAAGGCAATCCCTACAAACAGTTCCCTTATCAGGATTCTGGTGTTTTCAAATTCTCTTTTAACTCTGTTAGGGAATAACAATCTAGCTGTCTGATGAAAAAGGTTTTCATATTTTTTTTGTACTATCTTTAAAAGAAATGTTTGTAAGGGGGGTGCCTCAGTGGGTCAGTGGTTTAAGCCTCTACCTTTGGCTCAGGTCATGATCTCAGGGTTCTGGGATCAAGCCCTGCATTGGGCTTTCTGTTCGGCATGGAGCCCGCTTCCTTCTCTCTCTGCCTGCCTCTCTGCCTACTTGTGATCTCTGTCTGTCAAATAAATAAAATCTTTAAAAAAAAAAAAAAGAAATGTTTGTAAGGCATTGCATTTTAATAAAAAAATCAATTTTCTATATCACCTTCAAGTCCAAAGAAAATAGAAAATTAGAAGAGAAAAATGATATTCTTAAATTAGCCAACATTTTATAAATCCTATATTTCTTTGATCTGATGGTTGTTTTTGGCCCTAATTACAACGGGGTCATTCTTTTAGCATCTCATTGACCTCTGACACTCTTCATATGAGCTGATAAATGGATATCCTATGAATCTGGGAATACCACTCCCAACCTTAGATTCCATTTATTACAAACTAGTAAGGCTCTGAGACCTTGAGCTGAGGAGTCTTAAAAATTGCCTAGAAGTAGATGATCTTGGCCTAAGGGCAGATAAATCAACATTTTCTTTTTTTTTTTTTTAAGATTTATTTATTTATTCATTTGACAGACAGAGATCATAAGTAGGCAGAGAGGCAGGCAGAGAAAGAGGAAGGGAAGCAGGCTCCTCACTGAGCAGAGAGCCCAATGCGGGTCTCAATCCCAGGACCCTGGGATCATCACCTGAGCTGAAGGCAGAGGCTTAACCCACTGAGCCACCCAGGCACCCCAATCAACATTTTCAAATCAGGACAATATTGGCACAAAATAAAAAATCTTCCATCCACAATAACAGAAAAGTAGTCTGGTTTTAGAGATCTGTGCTAGTCTTCTTTTTTTCTGTTTATTTTGTTATGAATCTTCATATTTTATTTAAATAAAGTTTAACAATGACCTGAAAGGGTTTTTCAAAGTTATGTTGTACATTGACACCTTTATCACACCCTTAACTCCCCTCAGCCTTTCTCTATTATGTGAAGAGGCCACTTATCTGTGAATTTCTTTGAGTTTTTATGATCGTTGAATATATTTACCCTCACTTATACCCCTGATAAACATCTAATTTATGTTTCATTAAATACTATCGAAGGCAAACTTTCTACAACAGGTTGTGTGTGTGTGTGTGTGCATGTGCGTGTGTGTGCGCGCACACATGTGTACTAGATTATTCTCATATGTCAACTCCAACTTTCAATCTTGCAATAACTGGATCCTCACCACAAACCCCAGAATGCTTCCGAATAAAGCCTTCCACCCCACCCCTGCCCACCAGGGGGAACAACTGATACAGGAGCTATTCTCACCACAGTAGCCAGTATGTTCTTTTTAGAGATTCTCTAGCCTGCTTCTCGGGAATTATTCATTTCTACTAAGAGAATCTACTGATCTTGAGGATGGATAATTGGCTTATCCCTGATGTGAAAAACTGTACGATATATTCTTCACCAGGGTGAAGAATTAATTCTTAAGAAGAAATCAGACTTTCAATTGACTACTTGAAACCTGCCTTGTGTTTATGCGACAGGTATTAGAGATTTCCATATATTAAAAATCCCTACCTCTATAGGGGACCATGTTTCCCTGGGAATTATTCCTGGAAATCTCCAAACTAAGGTAAACACAGAGTACTCAAGATTACTACCTGGAGGGATAATGAACTTTTTTTCATATGCACAATTTGTTCTGCTTTTCCAACAGCAAGAATGCAAACAACAAGAAAAATTGAGCCAAAATTTATTATTATCCTGGCAATGGTAAGAAGAAGAAGAAAGAAAGAAAAGAAAAGATAAAGAAAGAAAATGGACCAATTTTACTCCAGAGGCTTTCCTAGCTTACATTTATTAACCAGGGATCAAGCACTGCTCTGAATTAATTTTGCTGAGACAAGAGAGTCAATAGTTAATGGTTCATGTTGCATCAGTATAAATAACACTGGTCAGGTGAAACAATATGCATCTGAACTTAAGGAAAAGGTCACTTGACTTCCTAAAATTAATCTCAATTACCTAATAAGACATGTTATTACGGCCTAGGCTTACCAATTAGATATGTGCACTCATTTACTTTTAGAGGGACTCACAACAATTTGCTTCTAATTATTTCTCTTATTCTAGTTGAGTTTTACATCTATTCAGTCTTAAATGTTAGTACTGAACTGTTTCATATCAGATGATTTAAGAACTCCTGATACAATAAAATGATAAAAGAATGCTAAGGAATTATTTTGGCCCAAATAAAAATAATAATTATATAATATTCTGATAATAACACCAGGATTTTTCTCATGTGTAATTAAAAACTATAATATTCAACCTTTCAAGTACAAATCAGTGTTTTTTAATGTATTCACACAGATATATACAACAATGACCACTATCTATTTTATAATATTTTCAATTTGCATAAATATTTGTATATATATATATTTTTTCATTTATTTATTTTCAGCATAACAGTATCAGTATTTTTTTCACCACAACCAGTGCTCCATGCAATCTGTGCCCTCTATAATACCCACCACCTGGTACCCCGACCTCCCACCTCCCCGCCACTTCAAACCCCTCAGATTGTTTTTCAGAGTCCATAGTCTCTCATGATTCACCTCCCCTTCCAATTTACCCCAACCCCCTTCTCTCTAACTCCCCATGTCCTCCATGTTTTTTGTTATGCTCCACAAATAAGTGAAACCATATGATAATTGGCTCTCTCTGCTTGACTTATTTCACTGAGCAGAATCTCTTCCAGTCCCATCCATGTTGCTACAAAAGTTGGGTATTTGTCCTTTCTGATGGAGGCATAATACTCCATAGTGTATATGGACCACATCTTCTTTATCCATTCATCCATTGAAGGGCATCTTGGTTCTTTCCACAGTTTGGCAACCGTGGCCATTGCTGCTATAAACATTGGGGTACAGATGGCCCTTCTTTTCACTACATCTGTATCTTTAGGGTAAATACCCAGGAGTGCAATGGCAGGGTCATAGGGAAGCTCTATTTTTAATTTCTTGAGGAATCTCCACACTGTTCTCCAAATAGGCTGCACCAACTTTCATTCCCACCAACAGTGTAAGAGGGTTCCCCTTTCTCCACATCCTCTCCAACACATGTTGTTTCCTGTCTAGCTAATTTTGGCCATTCTAACTGGTGTAAGGTGATATTTCAATGTAGTTTTAATTTGAATCTCCCTGATGGCTAGTGATGATGAACATTTTTTTCATGTGTCTGATAGCCATTTGTATGTCTTTATTGGAGAAGTGTTTGTCCATATCTTCTGCCCATTTTTGATATGATTGTCTGTTTTGTGTGTGTTGAGTCTGAGGAGTTCATTATAGATCCTGGATATCAACCTTTTGTCTGTACTGTCATTTGCAAATATCTTCTCCCATTCCATGGGTTGCCTCTTTGTTTTCTTGACTGTTTCCTTTGCTGTGCGGAAGCTTTTGATTTTGATGAAGTCCCAAAAGTTCATCTTTGCTTTTGTTTCCTTTGTCTTTGGAGACATATCTTGAAAGAAGTTGCTGTGGCTTATATCATATATATTCTTTAGAGAAATGTCTATTCAGATATTTTCCCATTTTAAAATTTGTTGATTGGTCTTTTCATTGTAGAGTGGTAGTTTTTCTATATTCTAGGTACTATATACTTTAATCAGCTATGTGATTACAAATATTTTCCCCACTTTATAGGATGATTTTTCATTTCATGATTGTGTTTTTTGAAACACAGTTTTTTTTATTTCTATGAAGTCCAATTTATGTATGCTCTTTTCACCTGTGTTTTTTCTGTCTAACCCAAGATCTAACCCAAGATCATGAAGATTTACTCATATATTTTCTTCTAAGAGTTTCATACTTTTTTCTTACATTTGGGTTTCTGACTCATTTTTTTTTTTAAGGTAGGCTCAGTGATGTCGGGTTTATGACTAATTTTGAGTTATTTTTTGTATTTGGTAGGTGGTAAAAATCTAGGTTCATGCTTCTGCATATAGATATCCATTTGTCCCAGAAAATTAGTCAAAAAGACTGCTTTCCCTCATTAAATTACCTCACTCCCTAGTTGAAAATAACTAGTCACCAACAACAGAGTACCATATTGTGTGAGGCCAAAACTAACAGAATTTCAAAGAGAAATAGATGAATACACTATCATAGTTGAAGACTTCAAAACCCCTTTATAAGAAATGGGTATAAATAGCAGTCAGGAAATCAGTAAGGACATAGGTGAACTCAACAATCAATAACTGAATTAATTTGATGTCATTCTTTTCAAGCTAACATGGAACATTTATCAGGATAAAGCAACATTCTGGACCATAAAACATTCTACAACATTCTGGACCAAAACACTTACTTTTTTTTTTTTTTTTTTTTTTTTTTTTGAGGGTTTGAGGGAGAAGCAGGAAAGGGAGAGAGAGAATCTTAGGCAGGCTCCATGCCCAGCACAGAGCCAGACATGGGGCTCAATCTCACAACCCTGAGATCATGAGCTGAGCCAAAATTAAGAGTCGGATGCTTGACCAACTGAATCACCCAGGCACCCCCATAACTTAAAAATTTAAAGGAATAGAAATAATACAATGTCTTCTTTTAGATTGTAATGGGATTAAACTAGAAATTAGTAACAGAAAGATGACTAGAAAATCCTCTGCTACATGGAGATGGAAGTACACACTTTTAAATAAACTATGGGTAAAAGAAGAAATCTCAAGAGAAAATAAAAAAATATTTTGAACTCTATGAATTTGATAACACAACTTGTCAAATTTGGAGGATGCTATGAAATCAGTGCTTAGAGGGAACTTTGTATCACTGAATGGATATATTAGAAAAGAAGAAAATCAATAATCTAAGTTTCTATCTTAGGAAACTAGAAAGAGAAAAGCAAATTAAGTCTATAGTAAGTGGAACAAAATAAATGAGAAGAATCAGAACAAAAATTAATGACAGAGAAATCAAGAAATTAATAAAGAAAATCAATAAAGCCAAAACTGATTCCTTGAAAAGACTGATAAAATTGATCGCTCTAGCCAGGCTATTAAATAAAGAGAAGACATAAAATACTAATAAATGAAAGAGTGGACATCACTCTAGATCCTATGGACACTAAAATGATAATAAAGGAATACTATGAAAGATTCTTTGCCTTCAACTTGATGGTCTAGAGAAGATGGAGCAATTCCTTGAAAGACACAGTCTGCTGAAACACATACAAGAAGAAATAGATAATCTAAATAGGATTTTATCTATTAAAGAAATTGAATCAATAATTAATAACTTCTCATAACAGAAAGCATCAGACCCATATGGGTTCACTAGGGAATTCCACCAAATTTAAGGAAGAAATTATAAATTCTCTATAATTTCTTTCAGACGATAGAAGCAGAGAGAATACTTTCCAACTCATACTGTGAGGCCGGCATTATCCCCATAGCAAAACCAGACAAAGACATCACAAGAAAAGAAAACTACATACCAATAACTCTTATGAACTTGAATGTAAAAATCCTCAACAAGATATTAGCAAATTGAATCCGATAATGTATAAGAGAGTAATAGATCACAACTAAGTGGTTCTTGCAGATATGCAAAATTTTAACATTTGAAAATCAGTTAATATAATCTATCACATTAACAGGCTAAAAAAGAAAACTCATACAATCAAATCAATAGATGCAGAAAGAACAATTGAGAACATCCACAATCCATGCACAAAAACAAATGTAGTAGGAATACAAATGAACTCCCTCAATATGATAAAAAAATATTTATCAAAAATCCTACAGCTAACATCATACTTAATGCTGAGAAACTCAAACATTTCCCACTAAGATCAACAAGGCAGGGATGTCCCCATTCATCACTCCCTTTCAACACTGAACTAGAAGTCCTAACTAAAACAATAAGACATTTTTAAAAGCTGATGTAAAGCTTGTTTGAGTAAGTCTAATGCCTGAACTTCCTTGAAAACAGTTTCTATTGCTACTTTTATTTTAATTAATAATTCACTAGTCAGTTCATTTACTAGAATTATCAATGGAAGTGAAACTTGAAAGAGAGAGTAACTGATATATGCTCCCAATCATTTCATTTTTATAGTTAAATAGTTTGCATTATAAACCTATTCAGGGGTGCCTGGCTGGCTCAGTTAGTAAAGCATCAGACTATTGATCTTGGGGTTGTTAAGTTCCAGTTCCACTTTAGGTGTAGTGATTACTTAAAAGTAAAATCTTAAAAACAAAACAAAACAAAACCAGCCTAGTCAGATAACTTGGTATTTATGCTCTTCTCACACAACTGCTAATCAGACAACTGTTTATCATTATTGGTATCAATTTCAATTCTATGAACCATGCTTTTTTTTTTTCCTGTGTAACATTTTCTAAAGAAGATTCCTTTTTTAGGAATTACCTTTATTTTTTGATTTTCTGTGATAAAACAATGAGACCAGGATTATAGGGCATAAATCTTGTATTGCATAGCTTCTCAATGAAAGGAAATATTGAAGATGAAAATAAAGGTAAATTGCATATAGAATAAGAATTAAATAATAATATTGATGTTGAAAATGTTATTTTCCTCATAAATTTTACGTAATTTTCATTGAGCAAATCACAGTGACAAAATTTTACTGTACAGTAGTAAAATATCACTCTTAAAATGGTAATAATTGCTTAACAATAAGAACAGATATTAAAAGTAGAGTGAGAACAGAGTGATGCTTTCTAGTATCTTGACAATTCTTCCTCCCATTAAAGTAGTCCCCAACTTCCCCCAACCATATAATCACATTATCGGCTACATCATGGCAATAATATAGATCCATAAAAACAGGGCATAATTACTTCACCAATATTAATTCTGAAATCTGCTAGCTCTGCAGTGTTCTTCATTAAATAATTATATATGTATATATATATACACACTAGAGTCTTCCCATTATCTTACCTGTTACTTCTGAATGCTGTTGTGGATCTAGAGGTTTCTCTGTAACATTCTTTCCACACTTCTCCTATTGTGTAAGCACAGGGTTTGAATAGACATGGCTATTCCCTTTATGATTTAAACCATTTGTGACAATCCTATGCTTCTTGCCACCATTGATTTGTTCCTATATTCCAAGCCTAGAAAAATGGTGTTTGTGTGACATTGGCTTAGGCACAGGAAGTGATTCAGGTTTGCTTCAATGTACTTGAATTTTAGGTAATTTGCTGCAAACACTGAAACAGAGTTTTCTTTTTTCATGATGTGATATGTAACTTGAAGTCTGGATCTCCTGAAACCATTTGCTTCTTTGAGGAAAGCCAGTTTGTGGTTGAAACTGACATTGAGAGGAAAGAATAATTGATACAAGAAAAAAGTAACCGAACAAGAATCCTGATTTAAGCAATAGAAAAAAGGTCTTTTGAAATCCTTTGCTCTTTTAGCTGGTTTTAGTTGCATGATTATTTAACCAACTTTTGAAAGTACCAGATACATAAATCACAAATGACTGTTATTTTTTTTATGTGAACAAACACATATATTTAAGAACACAGCTTATATCCATTATCTACATAAAACCTCTGCCTTGACTGATAAACTCTGGCTAGGTTACGAACAAGAGTTCTGTATCACATTTACAGTTGAGTTTCATATGTCTTTTATTCTAGTAAAGATCAGGTTTACACCAATTAAAAACAATAGGCATTTAATGGTACTTATTATTTATATTAGTTAGTCATCAATACTGTAAATGATTCAGAGTCGTATGACATTTATCTAGCTCCAAGGACTATTCAATCTGGTTGAAGAAATATTTGAAGAGTTTTTGTTCAAGAGGAAATATTTTTTATACTTACATAACTGATATGTAACTTATGTAGCTAATATTTCATACAAGCATAACTGTGACCAAGCCCCAGTTCACAAATTCTGTGTCATTTTTCCTTCATGTGATCACGTGTGTTTACACTTATTTATTTTGATATGAATATCAATCTATATTATAAAAACATAATTATAATATTAAGAGAACTACAGATGTTATAATTTGCTTTTATTAAAAATATACACATAAACACTTATTCATTGATATCCCCTGTTTTTTTTTTTTTAGAGCTAAGCAAAAAGCAATATAATTAAAATCTGGTTTCAATCTATTAAATTGAACATTCTTTTATTATGCTGTCAGTGAAGCTTCTCTAAATCAATACCTCTCAAGCTACGATGAAAAGAAAAATATGAAATGTTTAGAAGGATCCAATTTATAAGAAGTCTACATAAAATTGAATTTAAGTGCTACTTAACTAAAATTATTTGAAATTTTGATAAGATTACAAGTGATTAACTATATTTGAAAGATTTATATTGTATAGTTCAAGTTTGCTTGAGCTATATAATTGTTGAATGGCATTTATTTATTGGTATTAACAAAAATCTATGTCACACTTACTCTGTAAAGATTGCTGACATAGGAACTAGAATTGCAGAGTTCTAGAAGTGCATAGAACATAGTCCCCGCTTTTAGAGGACTTACAGTCTCTACTTTCTGGGATGCTGCAAACTTTCCCAAGCACATGATTATCATTCACCAAGATGCTGCTCTATTTCTAAATGCTAATTTTTCCTTCTACCCTCTGGCCCTTTAGTGTGTGGTCAAATTATCTACCATCTGTAGAACTGTCTACAATCAGATGTCTCTGATTACATCACTCTTGCCCTATAGAAATTATAACCATAGTAGTTATAGTGGAAGCGAAAATGTATTGAACTCTTAAAAAATATGCACTTCTTAATGTATGATTGCATATAACATGACTTTAGTTACAAGGTGGAAAAATACACCTCTCACTAATTTTGAAGATTTAGCTGAATTTTTTATAATGGCACTAATTACTATTTTTATTGATATAATAAATACTGAACCGCTACTATGTGATAAGCACTGTGCTAACTGTAAGCAAGTCTAGGGACTGCTGAGAATTGTCTTTAAAAATCTAATCAAAGAGGAAAATAAATACTTTTGGAAATCAAATAGTATGGAGATAATGACTTGCCCAAAGGAAGAGTCAGTTTGCATTGTACAGATATTTCACACAGGGATAGAAAGTCTTATCTTGGTAAAACCACACGCATTTTGCGTTTTTTTTTTTCCCCCCCTCTGGCTTAAATGTATTTGATATTTCATGAATTAGTTTAGAAGGCCTTTGAAGCGATGCATTTTATAAAACGCATTTCCCTTTGTGGTCGCTCAAGATTTTTTTTTTTTTTTTTTTTTTTTGTAGTAGAGTCTTTGTCCAGCATGGAGACCAACATGGGGCTTGAACTCACAATCTTCATATCAAGACTTCAGCTGAGATCAAGAGTTGGATACTTTACTGACTGAGCCACCCAGGTGCTGCAAGATTTTGTTTCTTATTAAAAAATATGTCTTCTAACTATGTGTTAAGGAAATGCTGTTCATTTGTTTTGTTTTATATTTTAGTAGTATCAGCATGAATTTACTGATGATAATAAGTGTCTAGTATATAATTGTTTATACACATTCAGATCACTTGAATATTTATGTTATTACTGGAAACATTTCTACCCAACTGTTCTAATTTTCAATTTGATTATGGTTTGACTTATAGAAGCCAATATGCACTTATAAGTGACATTAAATTTGGATGCACTAAAACAGAAAAAATTTTAATGAACTCTTTGGATCACACTACTTACAGAAAATATGTTCATCATATAGATATATAAAATGCATGTATGCATAATATCCCCAACCTGGCACAGATGCTGAAAATTTTCATGGACGTCCCCTTTTCCTTCCTTACAGAAATGAAACATACACTATACAGCACTATGTCTTTTTTAAAATTATATTTTGATGACTGAAAAGTTATTCTTTAGTACTCTGAGGCATGGTTTCCTTGGCTGCAGAGGATTATTTTATATGAATGCATTGTAATTTTGATATTATTCCCCAATTTAGGGCAATTGTGTTGTTTCCAACTTGTTCTTTTGGGTACATAGCTGTGTTGTGAACAATCTATATGTAAGCCCTTAAAGAAGAACTATATTTTGCTTTAGTTAAGAGCTATTAAAAGTAGATACACTTTTTAAGTATCATGAAACTTATTGTCGAGTTACCCACCAGACAGTTGTACTAGTTTAACCAATGGCACTCTATCAATGTATCAGTTGGGAAAAACTCAAGTCTTAAACAAATTTAACCTGAAATTTTTCTGGTGTAAAAAATTCGATATATTTTTTTTTATGAGTAGCCATTTCTGTGGGGCCCTGTCATCCAACCAGTCATTAAGGACTGAATTTCTCCCTCTTTGGCATCTGTTTCTAGCAAGCTGGGACCTAGGAGACACGATGACCACTTCAAAAGCTTTCTCCTGAAGGACATTTCCACTCCTATTCCTTTACATTCCGAACATATGGCTACAAGGGGGCTGGGACATTTTGTTTCAAGCTGCTTTCAACCTATAGCTGTATGCTATATGGACGGGGACAAGCTAATAGTTTTGCTCTCATCCACTTCCAGGCATGATTTGACCTGCAGAGCACACACCTCTGTCCTTTCCACCTGCTCCCCATAGAAAACAACCCAAATGTACATCTTTTCACTTCAGTGAGCTCAATATCCATGTTTACTGGCTGATGCACTGTTGGGGTTAATGTAGAGCGTGAACTCAGCCATAATACCTGGCGTGCTAAAATGTGACCCGGAGGCTGCGGGAGGGGGCGGCGTGCAGCGAAGGAAGGTTTTGGAGAAGGGCTAGGCCTTTGGAATGCCCAGGCCTGCGTCACCACTCTGCCAACTGAATGCTGCAGAGAGTTGCCTTCCTGAAGCTTTCTTAGCCCAAACAGCCACCCTGTGATCTAAGAGATGTATGCATTGTCCCTTAGGCTATGTTTAGTAGAACACGTAGATTAGTATGTAGTTTCTTTCCCGGAAACAGATCATCCCAGTTTCAGTAAGACCCCTTGTCACACATCACATGCTTGAGAAACAGTGATAAGGATTTGTGATTATCCTGAAGGACCAATAAAAGTGGGAGCAAAGAAGAGCAAAGAGTCTTCATCTCTGAACTTTGGCCCACTTGCCTTCTCCTCTCTTTCACAGCAAAGTATGGAGTAATCTTTCATCCTTTGGTACTGGGAATGCTGACTGCTCCTGGCAATGTACAGTCTTCCTCACAGGTGTAGATGTGGTTCCTTTTGGTCTAGCAATTCAAGTTGGAGGATACCTCCATTTCAAGGGGTCATTCAGCTTTTCACTTGGACTCTTAAATACCTGTGCGTTCTCTGTCACAAGAAGGGTGACTCTTTTTTTTTTTTTTTTAAACACTAGCCATGCTAACACTGGGTTAAATTATTAAGATGAATTCATTAATGTATTAGTGTATTTGTAAAATAAAACTGCTCTTTCAATTTGTGGTTATTTGTTTTTAAGTGAATATATTAGGTATGCTGATGATTTGTGAGTCTCAATTTTTATTATTAGCATTTTTTTCACAAATTCTATTAAGCCTGGTTTCCAATAGTAAATTATTTTATTAATTCAAAAATCAGAACTTTCATAATCCTTCTTAAAATAAATCATCTCCTAGATTTTCATCCATCATTTCAGCTTTTCAAAAATACATACTTTTAATTTTTTTATTGTTTTGAATAAAAACAAACTCAGCAGAAACAATTAATTAACTTTATGCCATGACATCAGAATTCTTACTTTCATTTCCCATCCCTTGAGTACTATAGACTGCCCAAATGGATATTGGAAAATTTAAATTTGCCCCTGAGGTCTGTTATTCTTATAGTTTGTGATAGCTTTCCTGAATCCATAGAATACCTTTCTAAACTAAAATTATTTCCCAAATTCTAACCATGTCATCTCCTATTTTTTTTTCTATTTTAACATCTATTTGTAGGATGAAACACTTATTATGAAATTGCAGTGTGCTAGAGATAGTTAAGACAAGAGAAAATGGGGGCGCCTGGGTAGCTCAGTGGGTTAAAGACAAGAGAAAATGCACTCCTAAAAATCCTTCCTTAGTTTGCCATGGCACAATCAATGTATTGGGAATTACGTGGACACAATCTGCCTCACATCACAATGCCATTTGTCTTGGTCCATTGAGGCTGCTATAACAGAATGCCAAAGACTGGGTGACTTATAAACAAGATAAATTTATTTCCTGTAGTTCTGGAGGTGGAAGTCTAAGATCAGATGGCCAGCATGGTTTGGTTCTTGGGACAACTGCTGTCTTCCTGCAATATCCTTACATGGTGAAAGTGGTAACAGAGGTAGCTGAGATCTCATTTATTTATTTATTTATTTATTTATTAAGATTTCTTTGGTTATTTATTTGAGAGAGAAGGTGTGTGTGCACAAGAGAAGAAAGAAGCAGAGGGAGACAGAGAGAGAATCCTCAAGCAGACATCACTGCTGAGCACGTAACCAAACTAGGAGTCTGGGTTGATCCTAGGACCCTGAGATCATGGTCTGAGTCCAAACCAAAAGCTGGCCCCTTAACCAGCTAAGCCACCCAGGCACCCTCTCTGGGATCTCTTTCATAAGAGCACTAATCCCGTTCTTGAGGACTCTACCCCATAATCTAATCACCCTCCTAAGGCCCCACCTTCTAATACCATGATGATTAGTAATCAATACAAATTGTGGAGGCAACACAAACATTCAGGCCATACCACCATTCATGCATAACTATGCTCTAACCACATGTACTTTCCAGAACTTTCTTACATTTAACGATTTCTTAATTAGAGCCCCTGTATACACACTTCGTTTGCCTGTAATATTCTTTCTGTCCACTATTGCTCCAAGAAGCAATTTTTGTGAGCCACAGATCTCTTGGGTTTCCTATGTACACTCTCCCTGTACACTTGTACTTTTTCTCCATATCACTTACAGAAGTATTGATTAATTTTCTACAATGCCAATTCCTAGGTGGTTTAAAACAACAGAAATTTATTATCTCACAGTTCTGGAACCTAGAGTTCTGAAGTCAGTGTGTCTACAGGATGAAGATTTCTCTGAAACTCTGCGAGAAGAAAGAGAATCTGTCATTGTCTCTGGTAGCTTCTGGTATTTGCCTGCAGTCCTTGGTGTTCCTTAGCTTGTAGATTCATTGCTCCAAAATCTGTCTCTACTGTTATGTGGCTATCCTCTCTTGGGTGTCTCTGCCTCTGCCTTTTCTCTTCTAAGGGCTTAAGTCATTCTACATGAGGACCCACTTTACTTCCATATGATTTCAACTTAATTATACCTGCAAAGACTCTTTCTTCAAATAATGTCACATTCACAGGTATGGGAGATTAGGACATCCACATAATTTTGGGAGACTACAACTTAATCCATGACAGTGTTTAATTACATTTTTTCAAGGCTGACAGTTTTTCTAATAGTTTGCTCCTTCATTTGACACAAGTATCTGTTCTATTCTCTTTCTGTGTCCCAGCACAGGTCTTCTTATACATAAGAAATGTTCCATAGAAAGAAAAAAGAAAGAAAGGGGTGCCTGGGTGGCTCAGTGGATTAAAGAAGAAAGAAAGAAAGAAAGAAAGAAAGAAAGAAAGAAAGAAAGAAAGAAAGAAAGAAAGAAAGAGAAAGAAAGAGAGAGAGAGAGAAAGAAAGAAAGAAAGAAAGAAAGAAAGAAAGAAAGAAGAAAAAGAAAAGGAAGGAAAAGAAATGTTCAATACACAGTTAAACAAATGAATGTTACTTGCACTTTTTATCAACCTTGGAAAATCTCTCTAGAATTGCATAGTTAAGGCCAGGGCTCTGACTTCTATGCATAGTTTATCACCTCTCACCTTCTCAAGAATTTCTTTTCTGCAATTATTCTCTTTTTTATTCTTTCTATATATCCAATTTCTTTTCCTCTATTAAGTTCTTCCCCTGGCATACACATACACTCTAAAATTTATTATTGTTTTAAAATAATTAAAATATAATTTGTAATGACCCTGATGTTTCATTCTGATGTGAAGGACAATCATTTTGGTGGTGTTGTTGTAGCTCAGTAAATAAAATATAGCAAAACTCTATCTACTCATTGATAGTTTCTTTTCTTAGATAATATGAAGCACTTGGTTGCCATTTTGTAAGAGAATAGGGAATTTTCATCACTTTTCCAGTAAAAATTTCTTGCTTTAGTATTATCAGACTTATACATCCATGCTTGGATTTTATACATATATGTATATATTATATACAAGATGACTATCTGTTGCAATGCTGAATCTATAGTGATCTGGTTTGGAGATTACATGACAATTAAACCTAAACTTTTAGTTTCAAAATGGAATCGAAGAGACAAAATTAAGACAACATGATCAATTTTTGCACACATGGAGGCAAAGACAACTATGTCGTGACCACAGCAGTAATTGTAAGATGACATCACCTGAAGCCACAGCTCAATATCAGAGGCATGAAATTGCGGAGAGCATACCTCCTAAAATTGATGAACTGCAGCCAAACATAGATAGAAGAAAAATAACAAAAATAACAGATTTCCAGAGAGAAAGATAAGTACGTTCTACATTCATGATTCCAAAATTTGGCTTCTTTTAGGAGAGAAAATTAATACCCTCCAGTTAGTTATTTGGTGGAATTCCGAATTCAGTGATACAGAGAAGATTAAAACATGTATAAAACATGCATATGGCACACTGAAATTGAGGCACAAATAAATGGAAGGCTCATACATTACAACTTGAAAGCTTAAAAATTGAAAAGAAAAATATATAATTAAGAGAAAAATATGATGTGCAGTGGGTCAAATTGCAAATGTCAAGAACTCAAGGCCACTGAGCACTTGGGTGTCTGCCATTATGACCTAAAAATTAGGTATATAATTCATTTTTGGTCAGCAGGAATTCATAAAAGGAGGATTGTGGCAAGTATGATCGAATTTCTTTTAGGAGCAGCAATACAAAATTGACAGAATGTAGCTCTTGATATAATTTTATGACCTTTAAAAAGGGCCTTGTTACTATGTTTTACAAAGAACTATAATATAATGGAAGAAAGCATGGCCTTGAAGACAAGCCACTTGAATCTATGAAAGGATGTTTTTTTATCAAAGGAAATAGTCCTAATTGAAATGGTTTGGAACTGAATAGAATATTTGGGAACTTAAAATAATTGAAATCCTAATTATCCCCTTTGCTTAAATGAATAATAATTTTAAAGAAATATCACACAAGAAAGATAGGATATGTATATCACTTACAAGGCTTGCAGGCTGGGGCAAATGCAATTTAGTCATTCATAAAATGCTGTAATTCATTGAAATTTAAATTATGTTAAATTCATTAAATTAAGCATGAAATGATACTGACATTACATATATGAGCACTTCATATTGGAAATGCATATTTTATTTGCATAGATATATACTCTTGACAGAAAGAATACATCATGGTAAGATTGAGTCATAAGCTGTGTGCCATTTCACAACAAATAATCATATTTCAGGGGAAAAGCTGGCTAAAACAAATATATATGTGTATATATTTATACATAAAAATAATTTGCAACTGAACCTCTAAGAAAACAACAAAAGAAAAATAAAAACTCGTAGAATAGAAAAGAGTCATTTTGAAACCAAATTAACCCCCTTGAGCTAAAGAAGTAACTCCCTTCTCCCCCAGAGGCTGTTGAACTTTTTGTTCTACCAGATCGTTTTCATTTTTTTAATTAATTGATTTTATTGTTATATAACTTCTTTATGGGAAAAGCACAGATCTGAAGTATACAGTTTAATGGGCTTAGTATAGAGATTGGAAAAATGACTGCAAATGATCCCTCTCCCTGTAACCAAGCCTTTTGCAAATATGGTCCTGCGTTGACTCTGGGCTGGCCTTGGGATACTGCAACATGAGATACAAGTAGAGCTTTGAAAAGTGCTTTCACCTGGGACTGACTTGCTCATTGCTTTTGGGAATCCTCAAACCACAACTGTGAGAGTTGTGACTTTTGTTAAATTAACATTTGTTAAGTAGAGCCCCAGGGTGTCAAATGGTGAAATCTGGATCAACAAAGACCACAAGGGAAAATTCAATAAAGAGAAGTTTATTATTCACAGGTCCTGGAGGAAGTACATGGTTGCCTGCAGGGGCCACTTAGAAGTTCAGGGCAGGGTATAGGCAGAAACGGAGCAGCAGCACCTGGGATGTATGTCTTTAGGAGCATCTGAGAGTGGTGGAGTGCTTTTGGCTTTTGTGGGCTAAAGCCAGAATGTCAATCAGAACCGAATAGAGTGCGTTTTTGGCAAGTTCCAAGAGGGTCTTACTTAAAGGTTGCACAAAGAGAAGGAGCTGGGGTGCAAGAGAGAGTGCTCATCACTGGGAAATGGGAAGTCACATCAGGAAGTGACTTGTGAGTTTGTAGGCTGTTAGGTGAGGTAGCAATATAATGGAGTAATTTAAATTCTCAGCAGTGAGAAGGCAATGATGATCAACTTGTTGGTCAAATCATCTCCTTCCCGCTGGCTGAAACCTAACTAACTACCACATATGTGAGCGTGGTCATCTTAGACTTCTGGTTCAAGCCAGGACTCCAGTTGACCTCAAGTATTGGTTGAGTTGATTCATATCCTAACCTCCTCAGTGACACGTGGATAGATGGCTTCATGAGTGTGTCACTGTACAGAGCTCAGTGATGGTAAAAGGTTAAGAATCTTACTCTTGGGGTTTAATATTTTGTGGTTGTTGGCTTGAAATTCCTGATAATTGTATCTTTGAATTTGTGTTTTGTAAGTAAAGTCCCATGGGATAATGGAGCATTCAGGAGGGGTTGGAATTCATGGTTCATACAGAGTCCTACCACCTATAGCCTCCTGGCCTTCCAGGGACAGATTAGCAACAGTTTTTATTCTTTCTCTTAGTGCTTGCAACTCCTTCTTGCCTTCCTTTCCTGCCTAGCCTTCTCTACCTGCTCCTGCCCAGTGACCACTGCTGCCTTCAGTATTTTGGGTGCAAGTGCTAGGTCTAGTGTGTATAATATTTCAGCATCTCAGGGTGGGGCATGGTAGCTGCCATCTCTGCTCTGGATACAATGCCGTGCAGTTTCTAGGTGGGCAAGACTTTGCCTCAACTTTGCTCCAGGTTGCAATCCTTTGGGAGTCATCTATCTGCCAGGGGTGGGGGCAGCAAGCCCATAGTATGGGGAAATAGGTTTCCTTATCTTTAGCAGGAACACCTTGAATTTCTCTGGTAGCTGACAGGAGAGGGAATCTTGTGAACAATAAGCCATGCCCATGTGCCACACAATGAGATGAGATGTGTCTCCCAGCACCTGTGAGGTTCATACCAGTTCACACTAGTGAGTATTCACTGCCAAAGAATGACATTAAATTTAAAATTTAAAAATGACCATGACAGGTCACAAGAGAGAACATCTAAAAAGAAAGAGAAAATTTACATGTAGTATCTTTAACAATTTCTCTATCCCATTAGGTTTTTTTCCCCCTTTTTTAAAAATTTATTTTCAGTGTTCCAGAATTCATTGTTTATGCACCACACCCAGTGGAAAGGAATCCACATTTTCCATTTGCACTAAACCCTGCAAATTATGTAGTCAGCTCTGCCCACAGAATCATGAAAAATAATAACTGGTTTGTGCTTTAAGCTACTAAATTTAGATATATTTAATGTATTATGTAGTAAAAGCTACAGATGAGTTTGATGAGTTTTGACAAATATACAACCCATACAATTAACACCCAAATCATGACATAGAATGTTTCCATCATCACAAAATAGTTCTCATAGCCATTTCCAGTTTGTGTCTTGTCCTATATATATATCTTTCTGTATATATAGATAGATAGATACATATATATATATATTCAAAGTGTCAACTGATGACTTTCTTTAGCAGATTTTATTTTGAGATTCACCCATGCTTTGGAACATGACAACTTATATTTTCCAAAGATAGATTTCACAGTATCTCCCAACCTACATGTTCTTTTACACTGTAATTTTGCCACTACTTTGTTAAGAGATGGAGTTTATTCCCACATGCTTTTGGATTCAGGCTGGCCCTGTGACTGCTTTGACCAATATCAAAAAATTGAAGTGACAGTGTGCCATTTCCAGGTGTAACTCTTAACTGGCTTGAAGTTTTTGCTTCCTGCAGTCTAGAAAACAGATAATTGCCTGCAATGGACAGAACTGTAGGATAAAAAAATTTTTTATCTTAGTCTATTGATCATATATGTATGAGAAAATTTCTCTATTTCTTTCATTTCTTGTCTGTATTTGGGCACTTAATTTTTCCCAATATCTATTTTGCCTATGCTTGCAACTGTCTCAATTACTGTCGGGTTATTGTAATTATTGAAACTAACTTGGGTAAGTTTTCTTTGTTTTTTTATTTTCAGAAGATTTATATATTAGAGCTCCTTTGTGCTTCCATTTTAGAGGGTGGTTCAATGGATTAAGCTTCTGCCTTCTGCTCAGGTCACTGTCTCCTGGGATCAAGCCCCATGTCTGGTTCCTACTCAGCTGGGGGAGTCTGCATCTCCCCCTCCCAGGCAAGGCATCCTGAGGCCTTTCTTATTAATTGGAGTTGGTTCCTATTGTTTTATGTTATCATTTTATTTTTGTTCAATATGAAACATAATTTTTATGGTACCAATCAATTGGTTTTAATACCTTAAATTCTTAGTTCTCTAATACTAATATTGTACAGTGCTTAAAGTTTAGAGTGATGGTATATTTATTGACTTGCTTGGTGGATGCATAGTTGCTTTCAAGAGAATTCATTATGCTGAACACCTCTGAGGATAAAACATTAAAAATTTTAAATAAAGCTCTAAACCAGCAACTGTGCAAGCATAGGTAGAATATCCAACTTCCCAGAAAAAAATTACTTACCGAAACTTACTCTAGAATAAATATAAAATCTTAATAACTTGGTAAATTGATGTAACAAATCTAATTGTTAAAATCTAGTCACCATCCACCCCTAGATCATTTTATAGAATTCTTAGCACTCAAGAATGCAATAATTCTAATTACATTTTAACTAATTCTAGGAAAGACATGTAGAGAGAAAAGATTCTCAAGTAATTTCAACTATATAATGTTTTATTTCATTAAAAACTGTGAAAACAAATGACAACACCTGAAGATTTAACATAACTCAATTTGGACACACACGAGTAGGTGCAAGTATTGTCTATACCTATGTATCTGAAATAATGCCATAATGGTTATGTGCAATACATGATAGCATATTTTAAAAGATAAATATAGGGGCACCTGGGTGGCTCAGTGGCTTAAGCCTCTGCCTTCAGCTCAGGTCATGATCTCAGGGTCCTGGGATCGAGCACCGCATCTGGCTCTCTGCTCAGCGGGGAGCCTGCTACCCTGCTCTCTCTCTCTGCCTGCCTCTCTGCCTTCTTGTGATCTCTCTCTCCCTGTCAAATAAATAAATAAAAATCTTTAAAAAAATAAAAGATAAAAATATTTGATATTTAAATTGGTTTTGTATTTTATAAAGAGTACACTATTCATATTATATATCACCATTACTTTACAACTACATCCATTTTTGATTTATCTAAAGTTAGAAAACAATGTTATTCAACATTGTTATTCCTATAAAGTTATCATGAGTGATGGACATTTTCCAATTGAGATCTATTTTCTCTATTTTCTATATTCTATATTGGGCTTGCATATCACCTGTGACTCTGAAGCATCCACTTTGATCCAGATAAAAGAGGCCAAGAAAAATTCTAGTGTTTTCAGCCTTTCAGTGACTATCTTTAAAATGATGTAGTAGGGCTACATGCTTCCTACACGTGTTTGTTTTTTTTTTTTTTAAAGATTTTATTTATTTATTTGACAGACAGAGATCACAAGTAGGCAGAGAGGCAGGCAGAGAGAGAGGAGGAAGCAGGGTCCCTGCTGAGCAGAGAGCCCCATGCAGGGCTCGATCCCAGGACCCTGGGATCATGACCTGAGGTGAAGGCAGAGGCTTTAACCCACTGAGCCACCCAGGTGCCCCGCTTCCTACACGTTTTCTACAACTAATTATCTCTGAACTAGCTATTTACTGAACTGGCTATTATTTTACTTTTTTTTTTTAATTACACAAGTAATTGTGACTATTGTAGGGATGTTAGAAATCTATATTTTTACCTTCACAAATTGTTAGATAATATAGAAGTTAAGAATGAACTTTGCAAATAAGACATGTAACTCCATTATTAGCTACATGATGTCAAAGTTATCTCTATATCTATAATACCATCTACCTCATGTAATGGTTTAGAGGATTAAATGTAAAAAAAAAATGCATGTATAAGTGCATAGCTGAGTGTTGGCATAGTAGTAGCTGATCAGTAAATACAATTCAATATCATTATACATAGGTGGTGGTAATATATATATTACATTATATATATATACATTTTATATATATAGTATATATATACACATTATATATAAAGTATTACAATATATAATAGTAATTCACATATAAAATGTGTTTGTTAATTTGTATCCTGTAATATATATGATCTATAATAATATATATATAATATTAATATTATATATAATATTAAGCCAAAATAAGGTTTAAGCTCTTTTGGGGAGTGAACTCCCAGAAAGGTAAGCTTGAGGGAAAGTGGGGAAAGGGGAATATAATAGAGATGTAGGGAAACAAGTACATGAGAAAGCATTACCAGTCTGTCTAATGTTTCACAAGAAATTACACCCAATTGCTTTGTTTCACATAATGTGTTCAGAAGGCCTGTTTGAAGCCTAGAAACTCTCAAAACTGTATGAGGGGACAGGGGTGCAGATAAAGAGAAGAATTTACCCATGATCTCCATGCCATGCCCCATCTTCCAGAGATCATCAAAATTAACTCATAAAGTTAACACCAGACATATCTGGTGGGTTACTTGGACCATCCAGCTGGTAAACAGCCAAGGTCTCCACAGGTCCAGTTCAGCCGGGGACATTATTTGGCTTGGTGATGATAGCAAACCTGTGATCTACCTTCAGGTCAGGTCCAGCTAAAAAGCAAGGAGAGTGTTGAGGGTAATGGTGTTTGGGGGCAAGAGCTGTTGGCCAGAATAAGTGAATATGGATCAATATTTTACTGAGTCTATTACACAACCATGATCCACATAATGTTTTGAAACCTTTTCTTTCTGTTCAGATATACACTATGCGACATTTTTTTCTACACTGAAGAAAATTCAACTGTAACAATACGCCTGTATTTTTCAATCATTGAACTATTAGTAGGAGAATTTTTTTAACATTTTCTTGACACTATTAATATTTCAAGTAAATACTCTTGCTACCAAATCTTTGTAGTCAGTTTCTTGGTGTGGATAAGCTGTCTCAGGTGCTATATATACATTTTAAATGTTGAGAATGTTGTTAGTTTTTCCTCCTTCCAGATCATTGTGCCAAATGACACTTCCTAAGTCGTTTATGGGTTTACCTGCTTACTACAAACTTGATTCTCTAAGCTTTTAAATAATTTTTAACTCTGAAAATTTATCTTGGACAAATGCAGAGTAAGTTGGTTTTTCACTGTATTGTTTATTTAAAGTGATTTTGCATTATTTTCAAATTTTTATTTCTTACATATATTTTTCTCTTAAAGTGTTTTACTCTCAAAATGTTTATTTTCTTGCCATTTGCGACAACATGGATGGAACTAGAGCGTATCATGCTTAGCGAAATAAGTCAAGCAGAGAAAGACAACTATCATATGATCTCCCTGATATGAGGAAGTGGTGATGCAACATGGGGGCTTAAGTGGGTAGGAGAAGAATAAATGAAACAAGATGGGATTGGGAGGGAGACAAACCATAAGTGACTCTTAATCTCACAAAACAAACTGAGGGTTGCTGGGGGGAGGGGGTTTGGGAGAAGGGGGTGGGATTATGGACACTGGGGAGGGTATGTGCTTTGGTGAGTGCTGTGAAGTGTGTAAACCTGGTGATTCACAGACCTGTACCCCTGGGGATAAAAACATATGTTTATAAAAAATAAAAAGTTAATAAAAAAAAATGTTTATTTTCCTTTGCCACTGAAACATAATTTTATATTTAAGAATATAAATTATTTGCAGAAAATTTTCTACATCAGTCAGTCATTTGTCTTTTCCTTTTTACTAATCATGATTATGCTACGGAGGTTTGTTGTTTTTGCTGTTAATATTAATAGAAGTAGATGTAACATTTTTTTTCTTATGGTTGCTTTTAATTGTCATGTTTAAAATTTTTTCACACCCTTATGAAATTATACATTTTCATGTTGTTATTCTTATTAAAATTAGTACAATTTAATTTATACTTAAAAATGTTTAACAAACTTAGATTTTCTGTTGGCATATGTAGCATAGTGATTAAAAATTATACATTACTACTAGTAACATTATTTATTAAATAACTTTCCTTTACTTGCAGTTTTTTTTAATATTTTATTTATTTATTTGACAGAGAGTGAGATCACAAGTAGGCAGAGAGGCAGGCAGAGAGAGAGAGAGAGAGAGAGGAGGAAGCAGGCTCCCCGCTGAGCAGAGAGCCTGATGCAGGACTTGATCCCAGGACCCTGAGATCATGACCTGAGCCGAAGGCAAAGGCTTTAACCCACTGAGCCACCCAGGTGCCCCTATTAATCTTCTTTTTAAATTTTTAAAAATTTTTTTTTTGTTTTAAGTGTTATTTAAATCTTCTTGACTAAGTCTCTGAAAACCTCACAGACTATGGTTAGAATTAATATTATAAATTAAATGAGAATAATTGACTTTCTGACAAGATCCATCCAAGAAAAAATGTGTACTTTTAGGTAACATAATATATACTGATGAGAGGATATTCAACCTTGGTCTTTACTTGTTTTTTCTTCTTTTTAATATTTTAAGATATTTTACATTCTGTTGTTTGTTTTGTGATATATTTCATTAAAATTCCTGGTGCAGTGTGTAGGATACTGTGAAAATCTGGTCACACATGCATATTCCTGGAAATGGATGAAGGTTATTACCCACAGGTCAAACCCTGACAAATGGAAGATGAAAGCCAGTAAAAATAGTTTTTTTTGTTTTCTTTTTTTTGTTTGTTTGTTTGTCTGTTTTAAATCAATGACCCTTCTATAAAGATGAACAAAATAACTTTGGGTTTTCCAAGATTAGGGCTTCTCAGTTGATAGTGTATCTCTATCTAAATGCCTTAGCTATCCATAAAACAATGATGATTTTAATTTTAGGTCTACTTTACATAACCACCTTAAGGATCCTGCAGTTTGTCAAGTATAGACAGAGAGGTAGAGTCACTATGTTGTCCATTTTGTTGTCATTGCCATTGTACATGTTAACATGTCCTAGTCACAACCATACCTTGCCTTTAGTAGCAATTGATATAAATGGTAGCAGTAATAATTTCTTCTTCTTTTTTTTTTAATGACTTTATTTATTTATTTATTTATTTGAGAGAGAGGAGCACATGTTCGGGGTGAGGAGCAGAAGAAATAGACTCCCCACCAAGCAGGTACCTGGATGTGGGGCTTGATCCTAGGACTCTGGGATTATGACATGAGCTGAAGGCAGACACTTAACTGATTGAGCCACCCAGATGCCCCTACCTGTAGGTATTCTATTCTTTGTTTCTTTATCTGCCTATGCTACTATACATTTTAAGCTCTGATGAATATATCCTCTGTTTCATGGATACTTTGCTTCTAGTATGAGGTCTTGCCAGTGCTGGGGATGTATTTTCCACCATATCCCATTTATTCTGGTTTACAGACATGAAACCATCAAACATGTTCTGTCACAAATTTGTCCTTTATAATTTTTGTAGATCTGTTTCTTTTTCTACTATGCCTTATGCCTCCTCTTTCTGGAGCTTTTGTTTAAACTACTCTCAGCTATACCCTATCTTTTCAGGAATGTATTTATTTCCCTATACACCTTGTATGACATATGTCACACAGGCCCACAGGTGATCAAATTATAACAATAATTTATGCATACAGAACCTATATTGAGGTTAACATGATGTATATGAATAATAAAGACAGCGAGGGAATCTTTTTTACTTTACTCTTAACAACTTTCTTGTCTAAGGAATATCCTTTAGCGTTCTGTATTTTTCCAATATGTTAAAAGTACAATGGAACCTCATTTCTCAGGAGATGGTATTACCAAGTCCAAATAAAGTCAAGGGTTCTGTAGTGTCTAGGCATACGGACGGCAGATGACAAACAGCATCTAATGATCAAGATATAGTTGACATAACTGTTAAAGTCATTATCTGCTTTTGTGAGTCAATCCCAGTTGAAGTACTGGGAATAATCCCAAGTAGTGTTCAGTAACTAAAAGTCAGTGTCATCACAGCATATTTCTTAAGTAATAAATAATAAAATATTTATTTAACAAAATAAACACAAGACTAAAATTATTTCTAATAATTACTCTATGGAATTAAGAAATTAAGTATTTTTATATTTATTTCATTAGGTATTGAACTACATTCAGAGTTAGTCACTCTCTTATTTTGCATTTCTTTATGTGAACATTTTACACACACATCAAAAAAAGCCAACAGGAAGTATAGCAAAAACTAAAAATTCTTAGCAGAGGCTTTTTTAATCCATAGCAGCTGTTCCAGGAAGTGACTTGGCTAATATTACTCTATGAAGCATTAAACTGACTACACTCAGCGATATCTGAAGCAAACATTTCAAGGCTACGTGAAATGAATTATTTGTGAATTATGAATGTATTTTTCTTAAATTCATTATGACAATGGTACACGGACTAAAGATTTAAATGCCATGTAAGTGCTTTCAGACTTAATGATTGCATCTTTTTTCACTTTTGCAATCTCTCTCCCTTCTTCCTTTTTCTTCCTACCCAATGGGAAATTTATAGTTAATACACATCATGTTTATTTCTAAAATCTACCTCGAATTATTTCTGAGTGTGGTATCAGTGTTAATTTTTCCCATTAAATATAATGTATAATAAATCCATCCAATTTGTAAGAAAGGTCATTCTATCATTCATGCAAGAAAAAAAATTGATTTTATATAAATTGATCTATTTCTGGAATCCCCATTCTGTTATGTCAATACTGTACTTACCTCACTATTTAGACAGAAATAAGTCTTGAAATCAGGTAACTGAGGTCTTACAACTTTATTCTTCTTTTTCAAAATTGTTCTAGATATGCTATGTCCTTTTGTTTTTCCATAAAACTATATAGTCAGGATTAAGACTTACATAAAACTGCTGAGATTATGAATGGAAGTGGTTAAGTCTATTGATCAAGTTGCTACAAATGGTTATCTTAAAAGTATTGATTTTATAATTCAGGAAGTTGTATATCTCTACATTTATTTAGCTCCTCTTTAATTAACCTACAGAATACTTAAAGATTTTAGTATAGAGTTAGATAATCTCTGTTTCTAATGGGAGTGTTTATTCTATTTTCATGTGTACTATCATATTTAGATCTACCAATTTTTGTCTATTTCCTGTTTGTCCTGTTGATTTTATTCTCTGTTTCTCCTTATCCTGCCTTTTTATAGGGGATGGAATGTTGTTTTAAGACCTTATTCTATTTCTGCTGTTAACTTTTTAGGTATACCTCTATTTATCATTTTTATTAGCTGATCTAGGACATGCCATACACACCTTAAGCTTACTACTGTCAAATTATAATGACTGTTTTACCAGCTACTTACATTTTTTTTTTCCAGAAATTTCAATAATGTTTTTCCATTAAATTTTCACTTAGGTGTATGATATGCTTACAATGCTGGTACAAGGAGCTACAATTTTAACTTCATTTTTCAGTTGCTGCTGCTACTTAGCACATAACAATAAAGTTGACTTTTGTCAATTAGTGTCATATCCTGTAATCCTTTAAAATTCACTTACTAGTTCTAAGTTTTTTCTTAAGTTACAATTTTTCTGTGTAAATGCTATTGATAAATAATACATTTTACTCCTTTTTTGATTGTTATGATTTTTTTCTATTTTTTCTTTTTGCATTAGCCAGAAAGTTCCATATAATGTCAATAAGTAGTGGTCAGAATGGACATCCTTTTCGTGGTCCTAATCATAAGGGGAAATATCACTATTACTGTAACAGCTATAAATATTTGGCAGATGCCCTCTGTTAAACTGAAGAAGTTCCCTTCTATTTCTAGTTTGCTAAGAGTTTTTTTAAAAGAGTTATTAATATAAATGCATCTCGAAGATTTGTCAGTTGTTTTACTTGCTTATACTAAGATGGTTAAATTATGCTTCCCTTATTTTGTTAATATGGTGAAATGCATTAATTAATTTTCTAGTATCAAGTCATTCCTTTTTTGAACGCATTCCTGAGTGTCACTGATCTATTGTTCCCCTTCCTTGTTTTCAAGATTTGCCACCAGAAGAACGCTGGCACTATGAAAAGGAGTTGTGTAGTTCTCCACCGTCTCTTTCCATTGGAAATACTTTGTGTAAACTCTGTTGCTTCTTCCTCATACATCTGATAAAATTTACCAGTGAAATTATCTACATCTTGGGTTTTCTTTGTGTAAAAGTTTTATGTTACCAGTTCAGTTTCAATAATATGTAGTTACTTCAGTTTTCAATTTTTTCACATTAACTTGCTAAGTTTTGTTTTTCAAGGAATTTGTCTATATTACCTATGTTGTCAAATGTATGGGCATAAAATTATTCATACTATTTTCTTATTATCATTTAAGCAAATGTAGAAAGTATAATAATACACCATCTTTCAGTATTGACATTGGTAAATTCTATTTTCTCTTGTTTTTCTGTACAGTCTTGGCAAGGCTTTATCAAATTCATTATTTCAGTGAACATATTTTGTTTATAATTGTTTTCTTGTTTTCTAGTTCATTGATATCTATTCTTATTTTTCATACTTCCTTCTTTTAATAATTTTGGATTTAAATTTCTTATCTTCTAAGAATGTCTAGAGTGGATATTGTAACTATAATTAAGTAATTATAGTTAAAATTATTCTTTTTTACTGATTATTTTACTTAATATTGTGAATGTCTTTCTAACCATGCTTTAGTTGTATTCCACAAATTTTGATATGTTGTGTTTTCACAAATGTTTTTGAATATCCCTAATGATATTTTTCTTTGACTTAGGGTTACTTGGAGAAGTGTGCTGCTTTATTTCCAAACATATGGTTTTTCAAAATGCCTTATTTTTATTGCTATCCAACTTAATTTATTATGTGTAAAACATTTTTGCCTGTTTTCCACTTATCCCACGTGTTTTTGGTTCTTGTATTTCCCTCTTTCCTGTCTTAGTGCTGGTGGATGAAACACCCTTTCCCACCCCCCCCAGGATTTAATTTCATTTATCCAATAGGCTTTTAGCTATTCCACTCTATGTGATCCTTAGTGCTTGTAATAAGGATAAGCATATGCATCTTAAAATGATGGCAAAGGAGTTTGAGTTACTACTGTAACAGATCACATAAAATATAAATATTTTGCAACATTATGTTTACCCCCTCCCTAGTTTTAAAGCTATTACTGTCATATACTTCACATATACTGAATTCCATAATTCAGTGTTTTTAAAGCTTTAATTTTTTATTTGTGATTCAAATAAATAAAGTGGATTTTCAAGAGAGGGATAATCTCTTAATATTGCCATATTTTAGATTTGGGTGTTTTTTTTTTTTTTTTCATATTTTTCCTCTGGATCCAAAATTTACCTATAGCCATTCACTTTCAGTCTGAAAACTTATTATTTCTCCTGCTAACAAATTATCATAGTTTTTGTTTATTTGAAATACCTTTATTTCAACTCTTTAAAATGCTATTTTATTGTCTTCTGGTCCTCATTATTTCTAAGGAAATATCAGCTTACTTTGTATAGTTATTTTCTTTTAGGTAATACATTGGTATTTTTCTCTGGCTGCTTTTAAGTTTTTAAGTTTTCAGCAGTTTGTCTACATTGTTCATAGGTGTGGCTTTCTTTGAATTACCATGTTATTAAGCTTGTTGAATTTCATAGAGTTATAAATTTAGACTTTTCCTCAATGGTGAGAAATTTTAAACAATTACATTTCTCTGTTGCTTTTGCTTTATTCTCTCTCTCTTTGCCTTCTGTAGCTCTAATTATGCATTTGGTCTACCACAGATATTTTCCTACAGATGACTGAAGACATTATCACTTTATTGCAATCTGTTTTTTCCCCCATTTGCCATGGCAGATTAGTTCCCATTAATTTATCTTCTATATTACCAACAATTTCTTTCACTTTTTCCAATATGATAAAAAGCTCATGTAGTGAATTTTTCATTTTAGATATTATAGTTTTCACTTTAGGAATTTATAGTTTTTTACAGTTTTCATTTTTTTTTCCCCTGTAATTCTCCATCTGTTCACTCATTGTGTCAGTATTTTGCTTTAGGTTCTTAAAGATATTTATAATATTGCTTAAAAGCCACTGTCTGTTAATTCTAACATCTGTATTTTTTTTAAGAATTTTTTATTTATTTGACGGAGAAAGATCACAAATAGGCAGAAAGGCAGGCAGAGAGAGAGAGGGGGAAGCAGGCGTCCCACCTAGCAGAGAGCCTGATGCGGGCTGCATCCCAAGACCCGGAGATCATGACCTTGGCTGAAGGCAGAGGCTTAACCTACCGAGCCACCCAGGTGTCCCACAACTTTATTTTTTTTCTTTCTTTCTTTTCTTTTCTTTTTTCTTTTTCTTTCTTTCTTCCTTCTTTCTTTCTTTTTTTTTTTTTTTTTGCAGTTTCTACTTACATATTTTTCTTTTCTCTACTGGTGTACATTTTCCTCTTTCTACATATTTCCATTACTTTTAATTGCATGCTCTATATTGTGGATAATGCATTGTACTGTTCCTACTTCTGTTATCTTTCACTGAAGAACTTTTATTATCATTTTAGGAGGTTTTCAGTTTTGGCTACACTTAACTTCCAAACTCAATCTCTCTTCAAAAGTGGGAGAACAGCAATGAAATTTCTGCTTAGCCTTGTTAGTGTCCCTAGTTGATGTTTCTGGTGCAAACCTTGGAGAACCTCCTGCACAGGTGTCATTCAAGAATTTAAGCATAGCTTACATAAATATTTATAAAATCTGAAACAAGATGGGATTGGGAGGGAGACACACCATAAGTGACTCTTAATCTCACAAAACAAACTGAGGGTTGCTGGGGGGAGGGGGGTTGGGAGAAGGGGGGTGGGGTTATGGACATTGGGGAGGGTATGTGCTTTGGTGAGTGCTGTGAAGTGTGTAAACCTGGCGATTCACAGACCTGTACCCCTGGGGATAAAAATATATGATTATAAAAAATAAAAAATTAAAAAAATATATTTATAAAATCTTCATGCTTTTTTCTATCTGGGTCTCTCCCTCTAAGTAGTTATGATAATTTCAAACTTAGTTCTTTGATTCATGAAACCAATTAAATTTTGTCTAACTTTAAGCCATAGCAGATTTTTTTTTTGGATTTTGTTTAAGCAGATTTTTTGTTTGGATTATAGCTACATTATGCCTCATACGTTGGAGAATGCTCTCAGGTAAAATCCATAAAAATGTGGACCTCATTCAGTATAGTTTCCATCTTTTGTAGGTTTATCTATTCCCATTTCTGCCTTCTTTTGGTCAATCTCTAATGCCTTCAATCTTTTTTTCTTAAGTCTGGAATTTGCAAAAGTTACTTTATTCCTGGAACTTGAACTTCTGTCTGTCTGCTTTTACTTGCAAACTTCCTTGGGTTTCATTTTCAGGAAGGTAATGCATACTTATCCATAAATTGATCAAGCAGTGTAAATAATAACAAGATTATATATGATATATTAATTATATTATATATCATATATATTATATATTAAACCAAATTTGGGGGCTCAGATTTCTCTCTAGTATCTGAATATTAGAAGGAGGTTGTAGGCAGATTAAAAGAGTTTTATTTCCTGATAACTCAGAGTTTGCCACAAACCTACATTGAGAAATGAGTATAGAATACTAATCTTTCTATAGATTTTTTCTTTTTGAAATGGATTTGAGGAACACCTGGGTGGTTCAGTCAGTTAAGCTTATGCATCTGCCTTCGGCTCGGGTCATGCTCCCAGGACCCTGGGAACAGTCTACATCAGGATCCATGCTTAGCAGGGCGCCTATTTCTCCCTCTCTCTCTGCCCCTCCTCCTGCTTGTGCTCTATTCCTGTCAATCTTTCTCAAATAAATAAATAAAATCTTAAAAAACAACAAAAAAAATGGATTTGAGCACATTCCAGGAAAGGTATATGGTTAAGTTAGGAAACTTATTCAGAATGTCCAATACAAATTTGATGTATATATCTGGAAGAAAAATTTTACTTAGTATTTTACAATAATAAAATATTATTTTGATATTATTTTTTTGGAGTGCAATAAATATTGAATTATAGTACACATTTAAAATTAATTTTTATAGAGTAATTATAACAATTACACTGATACACATTCATCCTTGCTCAATAGGAGTCCAAATGATTAATTATGCAACAAATAATTATAAACTATAGGTATAAACATTTGTATGTATCAAAATTAAACTAAATTGATTGATTTTAGCACAAAACAAATATTTTAACAGCCTGATCTCCACTAAAAAATTTAAACTGTTTTATAATGTATTCAAATATTTTTCCTAAAGATTTTATTTTTCTTCCTTTTGTATGGGTTGCCTTCACTGATTAAAAGACAGTCCTCTATTTATTCTACTTCACCTTTCCTTTTTATACTGGCTGCTCCTAGTGTTCTTTAATGATGCACATTATTAATACTGACAGGAACTTAGACAAGTATAAATTGGTGCTCATCTGGAAGATAAATTTGTAAAGTCAAGTTATCATTATTTCATAATTTATTACCTGGTTAAAAGCTGCTACATGACATCTGGTTGATTTTTTTGTAACACAGTTCTAATAATCAGATATTAGTTGCATATTGACTTTTTTTTTAATATAAGGGAGCTACGTTATTGAAGTGTAAAAGTTAAAAAGCAGAAACAGTTTGAAAGTAACAAATTTCTGGGCCATAGAAAGGTAAGACAATTAATGATAACTTTTGCTGATTCATTGTTTTCTTTGGTCAAATAACCTAAGTGTTGTGATTTATTATAGGAAAGTACCAGGGGAAAGTACTTCCATTTTTTTTTTCTCTTGACAAACATCAACTGTTGATAGGCTAGCTGAAGTCACATTTATCAATTTCTACTCTGCTGTGGGAAAATTCTATTGAATTATAAAGTATCACAGATTTATTAAAACTACTAGACTCACAGATACAGGCTTTGAGTAAAAGAAAGTGTGTATTTATCAGTCTTTGTTTACTTTTCTTTGGTCTCTTTCTCCTGACACCTGAGATTACTTGATGCCGACAATAATTCTGCCTTCCTTCACCTGAAAGTATAAATCTTTAGAAGAGGCAAGACGAATTCAATAGCATTTAGCCCAGTTACCTGATCCTGTGTTCGTTGGTCTCTGATCAATTCTAACTACGAAGTTTTCAGTTTGTTCTTGAGGTTTCACCATTTTCCTGTTTCACTTCACAAAACTCAATCCAAGTCCCCATTCATTTTACCAGTTTTATTGGAAGAAATTTAAGTTACGCTCTCCTAATCAGTTCTGTCTATTCAGGTTTGTAAAACCTACAAATCCCCGCTTCTATGCTTGTAGCCATTTACTTAACAGTGATTCCTATCATCCACTTAATATTCTATCATGGTTAGTTTTTTGGGGGAGATGTTGTTTCTTAAGTTATAAAATATACATGACATAAAATTTACTATTGTAACCATTTTAAGTGTGCCCTTTAGTAGCAATAAATACCCTTACATGGTTGTCCAGGCCTCACCACTTTCCATCTCCAGAACGTTTTCAGCCTCACAAACTCAACTTTGTACACATCAAACAATAACTCCCTGTTTCTTCCTCCCCCAGTCCCTGGTAACGACCATTTTTGCTTTTTGTCTCTATGAATTTCACTCTCTTAGGTACCTCCCGTTAAGTGGAATCATACAGTATTTATCTTTTTGTGATTGACTGATTTCACTAAGCATATCTTCAAGGTTAATGCATGGTGTAGCATATATCAAAATTTCATTCTTTTTTTTAAAGATTTTATTTATTTATTTGACAGAGAGATCACTAGTAGGCAGAGAGGCAGACAGAGCAGGAAACAGGCTCCCTGCTGAGCAGAAAGCCCCATGCGGAGGTCCATCCCAGGACCCTGAGGTCATGACCTGAGCCAAAGGCAGAGGCTTAACCCACTGAACCACCCAGGCGCCCCCAAATTTCATTCTTTTTGAGGCTGAGTAATACTACATTGTATGCAATACACCACATTTTGTTTATCTGTTTACCTAATCGGTGGACATTTGAGTTGTTAACACATTTTGACTATTGTGAATAAAGCTGCTGTGAACACTGGTGTGCAAATACCTGTTTGAGTTGCTGCTTTAAATTCTAATAAGCAGAATTGCTGGTTTATATGGTAATTCTATGCATAGTTGTTTGAGGACCCATCATATTCATATCGTCTTCCACAGAAACTACATCACTTTACCTTATCACCAACAAGGTACAACTGTTCCAATTTTTCCACATCTTTGCTAACATTCTCTCTCTCTCTCTCTTTTTTAATAATAGCCAGTGTAATGGGTGTGAGTTGGTATCTCATTGTGTTTTTGATTTGCATTCCAAAATGATTAGTATCATAAATAGTTTTAACTGGATATTACATTTTCTGCTTAGTGTTTAATTGAGCACAAAATTATAGTAACATCTTGATGTCAAAGTATTTTAAGATGTAAATATTCAGCCTACATAATCATCTGCATAAATGATAGTTATCCACTTAAAGAGGAAAACTGGGTATTTATGAAAAGCATATTAATATAAATAATTCCAAATCATATTTCTAACTTCCTTGCTTTGAGAGAAATATGTTGACACTCTTCCAAAGATTAATCTGATAATTACTATATAGATAAATGTATGGTGGAAATATAAGAGGCTTTGGGATCCAACAGAAATGTCTTGAAATCAGTTTCTGATATTTCCTAAATATAAAGAAGTAGGCCAATTATTTAACCATCCCAGTCTTGATTTCCTCATCTGAAAATTAATAATAATAAAAATAACTATATCATAAGGGTTGGAGTAGAGATTCTTGGAATAGCCTGGATTATTCTTCAATAAATACTGAACTCCCTCTTCTTTGGGCAGAGTTTAATTCCCCACCTTACTGGTGTTGGGGTTGGCCAGGTGAGATGTTTGGCCAATGAAATATTCATAGATATGTTTCAAGCAGACCTTAATGTGGTTGTACAGTTTGCTCAGTTCTTAAGATCATTCCATTTGTTAGGAGCCTACTATACCCCAGTTATCTACTGGTCAAAGAGTTATCTACTGGTGAACCCTGACCTAAACTAAGGACTCTGGCTAATGATGTGCCAGTGCAGTTTCATCAGTCATAACAAATGTACCCTCTGGTGGGACATGCTGATACTATGAGAGGCTGTGCATATGCAGGGGCAGCAGCTATATAGGTAATCTCTGTACTTTACTCTCAATTTTGCTATACTGTTCTAAAAATTAAACTTTATTAAGAAATAAATTTGAAAGAGAGTATTATAGCATTTTCTTTATCACATGTTAAATAACAGGATCCATTAGTGAGTTGATAAAATAGGTACCATAATTTTAAAGATGTGATCAGGGTGAACAATATGTTTAAATATATATAATACCTGTAAAGCTATGGAAATATATGTGTTTTTGATTGGTGACAAATATGCTGAAAATATTAATATTACTATGTTGCATTGTTTATATTTATAACCACAGGATGTATAAATTGAAGTAAAGAATTTAGCAAAAATAAAGTAGTAGCAATAAATACCCTTACATGGTTGGGTAAGGGTATTTAACCCTTTAACTTCCTTACAGGTCAATTTTTCCTACTAACTGATGTTTCTGGTTATTAAATAGAACATCATTTGAAAAGTGCATAGCATGATGCCTTACCTTAAGGATATTTAATAATTATGCATGTATGTAAATCTGTCATAATCACTACAAAAAAAATCCAAATATATTTTTTTAATGTGACCAAGTCTGTGATCAATTGCAATCATAGAACAACCATCACCACAGAACAAATAACATAGCATGCTGGGAGTCTAGCAACTCTGAAGAATTCTAGGGAGAATTTAGTTCTAACTGAAGATTAAGAAATTCTTCTTGATTATATTGCCTAATAGAATGAAGAGACAGCTGAATATAAATAAGGAGGAATGTTAGTGGAGTGTACACATAGGAAAAAATAACTAGAAGTTTATGTTGCTGTATAGACATATCAGAGTTCTGAAGGGATGAGAGTAAGAAGGCAAGTTATTATTTTTGTGACAAATTTTTGTGAATGTAAAGCTAGGATATTTGCGGTTGTTTCTGTAAGTAATGAGGACTCATGGACTAAGTGTTCAAATTTGTATCCTTGGACTATTGTAATTGTTAGAATTTGAGTTCAAGTCTGAAGCAGGTTAGGTATTTTCAGGAAAAGTACCCATAAGACTGCAAAATCAGAAAAGAGATAATGTGAACTAGAAACATGGAATAGAATTGTCAAACAAGTCACCAATGCCAGACATATAAAAACTCAATCCCCCACTTATTACAATGAGTTTCTCATCTTACAAAATTATTCACATGGCTTTTTGCCTCCATATGTGTTTAGCAGTATATGCACACACACATGAACAAACATACTTATGTACATATATGCCAGAATTTACATTTAAAAATGTCATGAAAATTTCCTACCTTCCCTGTATATTAAATGTATATTATATATCTCCCATAATAGGATATAGTATCATGACAAGTTTTCTTTTGCAACTTTTCATTATTTATAAGAGGAAATAAGAA
Organism: Mustela erminea; assembly: GCF_009829155.1. Lineage (NCBI taxonomy): Eukaryota > Metazoa > Chordata > Mammalia > Carnivora > Mustelidae > Mustela > Mustela erminea. The sequence continues at coordinate 90,683,522 of NC_045618.1, forward strand.
TAGCACTTTGATTGAAACTCATAGTCACTAGGAAACTGAGATTAAATAATATTTGCCTAATATTATTCAAATATCAAATAAAATTTTACGTACATCCTGAAATCCCAACTCAGCATAACTCCAATTGTAATAACTTTTCAGTTTGAACTTTAAGTGCTTCAAGTCTCTGTTCCTAGCAGGATACTAAAGTGTTGAATTTTATCTGAGAGGGAGCAAGTGAGAAGGGTGAAAAATCAGACAAGTCACCATATAATCTGATCTTTAGGAAAAGTATATAGAACAAAGAAATAAGTATGGGTTTAAGGACATTTGAAGACTTGGATTAGTTTTGTGGGTTTTTCCCCCTCCAACAATGGAGTGAAATCATCTTCTCTCTGAAGCCAAAATAAATATATCACTACTTACCATATGATATTGCTTTAAGGATTGAAAAATTAATGTTGGCAAAAGAAACTAGTGTATGTAGCTCACAGAGGACTTTCAAAGGTTTAACTGGGAAACCAAATCCTGTAAAACACTCTCACCTGCAATATCACCCAATCCAACCCAAGCTCTCTACCACATTTCCACGGCAAGTCTTCACAGACAGAAGTAAAAATTGAGGAAATACTGAAAAAAAAAAAAAAAAAAAAAAAAGAGCAGGACAAAGATTGACCAAACCTATCCACAGAATAAGAAAGCCCACCACCCTATGTGTTAAAATACTGAAAAAGTCTATTAGGGGATCAGAGCACTTATTCCAGAGAAGAGACTAAAAGGTGCATGGAGACATGGGAGGTATGAGAAGATAAACTTGAAATGATAGTTCCCTAAGGACAGAAGGAAATAGGAGCAAATATGAGGTGCTCTAAGGAAAATAAACAGTGAAGATGAAAACAACAACAAGAAGGATAACTTAGCACAGGACAAGAAAAAAGAAAATTAAACATGTAAAGAAACACAATGCTTCCCCAAATTTCTTCAAAACAGTTACTTAAAGGAAGAAACCTACAGTACAGGAAAGCAATGCTGTAGAACTTAAAACCTGATAAACAAACTTGTCATCTCTGTCCACAGAAATGCAAAAGTGTGAATTGTTTGCAACTGTATAAACTGTATTCTCCTATATAAAACATTAAAAAATTAAACAGCAAATGAGAATCCTAACAATTCAGCAAATGAGCCCCCTCTCCCCTAACACACACAAAATGGCAAGGTAGAAGGGATATATAATTCAACACTCCATGGTCCTCTGCATCAAGCCAGGAAACATGGTAAGAAAATGTGGAATATTGAAGCATGTAAGTATCATGTTTGAAGATGATATGCATCACTTCCACCCATATCTTATTGGTCAGAGCTAATTTCATGGCATTAACTGAATCTAAGAGGCTTTACATACATGCTGAAGCCATACCAAGAAAAAGAAAAAACAACATGTCATAGATACTGGTGAGAACTAGCAATCACTCTCATGACATATTTAATGGCCTATAATTTGGCTGGTATGGCTCCGTCAGGGTGGTAAGAGTGAGTGTAATAAAGGAAATAAAGGAAAGAGGAAGCGCTCAGACCAAAATCAAATAGGAATCCCATTTAGATTTTTTTTTCCTAATTGCAAAGATAATGAGATCCCTTAAGAAGAAAACTCAGATGAAGACAACAAAGTTCTGGAATTCTCCAAAACATGGAGATGAGACAAGAAACAGAAGCCACAAAGTAAATGGTATAAAGAAATATGGAGATTGGGAAAAATCAAAAAAACAACAAAAAAATTAAAGCTGAGGGACAAGCCAAAGAATCCTTAGAAACAGTTGTCCTAAAGAGAATATTTTTATTGTAAATGCTACTGAAAGACTAATTAAGATGTGGACATAGAAATAATAATTGAATTATGATAAAATGATGCCTTTTGGTAACATTTTTTTCAGAATCATTGGGGAAAACCAACCAAAATGAACAGGAGAAAATGGGTGACTAAGAAGGAAGACAATGATTCAGACCAGTCCTTTAGGCTTTCTTTAATGAGTCATTGTTGCACAAAAAAAGTTCTAGAACAAATAAATAAAACATAATTTCAACTCTCAAGAAACTCATAATTTAATGGGTATCCAATTCACTAAATCCCATTTTATGTTTTAGGCTTTTTACTAGGGATGGAGAACATGGCTCACTGGGGCACAAAGAAGGACATTATCAACTTAATTAAGTATTCTATTGTCTCTGAAGACAAGTGGTAAAATAAAGTATATTCTACCTCCTGTCAAACTTAAAAATATATTACTGGCTTAACTTTTTAATTGTAGCTCTGTCATTGATTAGTGTACTTAAATTTCTTTTGAATAAATTTTTACCACGTGCCTTTTTAGTTTTTGATAATAAGGAATTATTGGACTATATTTACTATATAATATTGCCTTTTATTTTCCTTAACCTCCATATTCTTTTCCATTTTTCTTATTTTGTATATTATACTGAAGTATTGTCTGAATTATACCTATCAATCTGGTCAAATCTTTTGTCCCTTATCATGATAGAGTTCATGATTAATAATTATACTTTTAGTTATAGTTTAAGAGTAAGATCATATTGAAATATGTTTCTGCTTTTTAAGACTTTGAGAGAATAATAGGCAAAGAGAAGGGGAGAACACAGAGGGAGAATGAGAGGGGGAAGCAGACTCCCCATTGAGAAGACAGTATGACACTGGGCTCGATCCCAGAACCTTGAGATCATGACCTGAGCTGAAGGCAGATTGAGCCACCCAGGCACCCTGAAATATAATTCTTAAATAAACTTAGCAAAGTGATTTTTATGAAATTATTGTGTATAATGTTAGCATACAATTATTTATCTCTTTCTTCTCATCTGAGGTAACTAGAGAGAAATGTCTTTTTTTTCAAAGATTTTACTTATTTATTTGAGAAAGAGAGAGAGAAAGACATAGCGAGAGAGAGAGAGAGAGAGAGACAGAGTACAGTGGAGAGGAGAGGTGAAGCAAGCTCACAGCTGAGCAAGGAGCCCATGTGGGTCTCCATTCCAGGATGGTGGGATCATGACCCAAGCTGAAGGTAGCGGCTTAACCACCTGAGCCACCTAGGCGGCCCATAGAGGGAAATGTCTTAATAAACAGTGTTATGTTTCTTGTTAAGCCATATGGTAAGTATGGTTCAAAAAAAACCATCTTAAAAAAAAATTAGAAATCAGGAAAATATGTTTTTATAAAAGCAACTATGATTATTTAACTTTACTCTCTAAATAAGATATATTCAAATGTATGAATGAAAAATATTGAATTGCTAATCTAAAATATATCTAAATTTCCTTTTCAAAAACAAACAACCCCATGGCTATATGTTCAAAGCTTTAAACTCTTCCAAGTCAGAGGAATAGTGTCCTTTTTCAATGAGCAATAGTAACACTGTTCGTTGAATCTTCAGAAGAAATTGTCCTTTAATATATCATGTCCATTAATAAAATATAAATATCTTTATGCAAATAATAGAAATGTAGATCAAAATTTTTAAAGATCACAAAGTTTAATAGCAAGCTGTGTCAAGAGTCTGCAAAAAAAAAAAAACCTCTCACACATTTTTATATTGTATAAATTTCTGCATTCACAATGAACAGTAAGATGAATATAACTTTAAACATTTTTTAAAATTAAATACACATAGAACAAACTGGCATACAGTTAGTTGTTTAGTGTTAGTAAATAAATACAAAGAAATTCTTATACATGGGAGTCAAAAGCTTTATAGTGAACATTTTATTTCTTTATTTTAAAGATTTATTTATTTTATTAGAGAGAGAGAGAGCATGAGTGGGAAAGACAGGCTTAAACCATGCTGAGCTCAGAGCCCAACGTGGAGCTTGATCTCAAGATTCTGAAATAGTGACCTGAACCAAAACCGAGTCAGATGCTTAACCAACTGGGCCACCAGGTGCCCCAAGAGTGGAAATTTTAAAAGGAAGTGCTCAGATATGCCATGGTTGTAGGCTGTTGGCATGAGGAAGCCATAGGTGGGCTAACCGTTAGTGGGGCATCCTATGTGATTGGTCAGGAGAAATGCTTGCATTTCTCTGGTTGGCCTTAACTGGATATGGGGAAAAACGTTTAGGGGAACTGTTACTAATTAAGTCTCTCTGTTTAGGACTGATTGCTATAGGAGTTATGCTTGGCTTCTTGAAGTCATTGCTAGAGACAGTAATCAGACTTCCCGCAAGTCTCACTTTTAGATAGCAGGCCAGCCTCTTGGGCTTGTTGTTGAGGTTAATGGATTTCTTTCCTGGGCTGGTTGCTGTAGACTATAGGTCAGAGATCTCTTTTTACATATGGTCCATTCATTGTCCAGCTGTATATTCCACATAATGAAAAGCATGTGGAAAGATCTGTATGCAAAGTGGAGACAAAAGCTCAAATACTTCAAATCCAATCTAACCCAATGAATTTCAGTACACTTCCAGATATATGAATATGGGAATACTTGGTTAGTGACTTAATTTCTGAGTTTTAGAGTGGTTTTCTATGTAGTAATACTGTGACAAGAATGGACTAAATAAATAGTCACAGTCCTAGATGCCTGCATCTAGGGCCAACAAATAGATATCCATTTGAGAGAATAGAGAATCCAAAAAGAATATCACCTACATGCATTTGACCAGCACAGTGTCCTGGGTAGCATAAAATCACAAGCTTCAGAGCTAGACTTGCTGGGTTTCCTTATGGTTTATTGAGTGTCTATTGTGCGCATGGTCTTAGTCGAAGCCCTGAAGATACAGTCATAGTCAATGCAGGTAAGGTCACTGTTTTCTTGTTTATGTACTTCTGGAAGAGTAAAAAAAAAATGAACAAGAAAACTAAACAAAGAATATAATTGCAAATTATGACAAAGAATATGAAAATAAGGACAATGACATAGAGACTCACTCCCATCCAAAACTTCATTATGTATTAACAAGTTATTTAATCTAAGACTCAGTTTTCTAAAATATATGTATGATGATTCACACAGTTGGATAAATCATGTAAACTATTTATAATAACATCTGACACATAGTATGCCTTTAAGCAATGAGATGATGAAGATGATGATGAAGATGATAAGATGATGAAAACACCATCTATTAAGAGTAGGGCCAAATCCAATCCATGGAGTTGAATCAGGGCAAGTCAGTCAGTTCTTTCTTTTCTTCAGTGAGAAACTCACAGGAATAAAAGTGATAGCATAAGGGATACAGTGAAGGATATTGTAATAGCAATGTAATGGGACAGTTGGTAGCTGTATTTGTGGTGAACATAGCATAATGTATAATCTTGTCAAATCACTAAATTGTACACCTGAAACTAACATGACATTGTGTGTCAACTCTACTCAAATAAATAAATAAATAAATAATAAAAGGTAAGAAAAATAGGATAATGAGGAAAAGAAATATCAATCTCTTATGGGCTTCGCAAAATCTGTTGGGATACTATTGTAATAGTCCAGGTGAAAAAAAAATAGAGAGCAGTGTCAAAGGGGATGGATAGATAGGAATAAATGTAGCAATTGTTGGAAGCCAAATTGACATGATTTAATATTTTATCAGCTGCAGATGAAGTAGATAGGGTAAAGCTACAGGGTTCATGAAACTACGAAAGTTCTATCTCCACTGTATGTTGGGATATTGGTAGTATTCAGCGAAATAGAGAGTACAAATGAGCTTTTGGAGGAGGAACTTAATGACTTCAAAGCATTCTATTTGTAGGTCTATGTTTATTCAGACAGAAATGCTCAATAGGCACTTGAGGCTTGACCTGGAATTGTGGAAAGAAATTTTGCATTGAGACTGTGATTCAGATATTAATTGCATATAAAATGATAGTGAATGCATAAAATAATAGAAAAATCTATCTATATATCATCTATCTATAATCTATCTACCTTGCTATCTGTATGTAATCTACCTATCTACCTACTTATCTAGATCTGCTCCTGGTTTCTGGCATAGTGCTCCCCAAATCCTTGAAATTTCCTAAGTGTCTAGAGAACTAGGGACATCTTTTGTTCAAATACTTGAGCTTTGGCTCTGGTATCTGACATAGAGCTCCTAAATCCGTTGAAACTTGCTGGGGGATAGAAGTTTCATTTGTGTTCCAATGAGGCAAATCTAGTGGACTCCTAAATAACTTAAGAATAGAGACTAGGGACGCCTGGGTGGCTCAGTTGGTTAAGCAGCTGCCTTCGGCTCAAGTCATGATCCCAGCGTCCTGGGATCAAGTCCCGCATCAGGCTCTTTGCTTAGCAGGGAGCCTGCTTCTCCCTCTGCCTCTGCCTGCCACTTTGTCTGCCTGTGTTCACTCTCTCTGACAAATAAATAAATAAAATCTTAAAAAAAAAAAAAAAAAGAATAGGGACTAACCACCAGAAAGACCAAGCCATAATTCGAAGCTCCAGGAGAAGAAGGGTTAGTAGGTGAGTTAAAGATGCATTGTGTCTGTGATGAAACCTCCAGAAATGTCTCTAAAACATGGGTTTGGATAGCTTCCAGATTGGATAATACACCCATATGCTGGGGAAGTCATGCACCCAAACTCCATGGGAACAGAAGCTCCTGTACTTGGGAGCTTTCCAGAACTTTCTCTGTGTATCTGTCCAGTTAGCTGCTTATCTATAGCCTTTGTTATATCCTTTTTAAATATAACTGACCAGTAAGCATAAGTGTTCCTCTGAGTTTTGTGATCACTCTAGCAAATTATCAAACCCAAGGAGGGAATCATGGAATCCACGATTTAGAGCTAGACTATTAGAAATATGGGGGATAGTCTTGGACTTGCAGTTGGCACCTGAAGGGAGGGGCAGGTAAACAGTATCAAAACTGATTGAGGTAAATTGTAGGACACTCAGCTGATGTCAGAGAATTGCTAGATGTATGGAAAACCCATGTATCTGGTGTCAAGAAGTGAAGTGAAGTGTGTTATACTATGAGAGAAAAGGAGAAAGACCAAAGTGTTTTCCTTCTACAGAAAGTTACAGATATAATAAATACTTGAAAAATTAAAGAAGAGAAAGTAATTTAAGAAATATGTAGATGTCAGCAGGAAAAGATGTTTTCAATAATGATGAGGTTAGAAATTGTCAAATGAAGGTGAAAAGCCCAGTAAGATAAATTTTGAGGCATGACCATTGGATATGAAAATTAAAAGATTGTTAATAGCCTTTGAAGGAATAATTTTATGTAAGAATATGTATGAAAAGGCAGCTAAAGTGGGTTGAGATGTAATTCAGACCTTAGGATATAGAACAAAATAGGTATAAATTGCTCTTTAGGGAAGTTTGGCAGTGCAAAGGTAAAGAATAGGACAAATGAAATAGGCACATTAGAAATAAAGAATTGTCTGGTTTTAAGACGAGAGGGATTTCTGTGCACTTGGGTGATGAGGAGCAAGGAGCAGCACAGTGACTGAAACTGCAGGAGTAAGTTAAGCACGGTTCCTGGCAAGCTGGAGGAAATGAGCAGGCTCTCGTGTAAGCCACAAATCTCTCTGGGGGTCTAACTTCTCTGTGGGAAAAGTGTTATGTATAAGATAAGCCCTGTTTTTAAATGTAGTATCTCTGAAATCGAACTTCCTTTTCTGGTATATAACATTTCTACTTTGCTTCAGAACAAACTGCGACAGAACTTCCCTTTCTTTCTAGCTTTGCAGTGCTTAAAAGAAACAAGGATTCCCTAAACTAAACAAAGAAAAACAACAACAAAAACCCGAGGATATCCTTTCTTTTTCTCTTTTCAGTGTAAATTACCACTTCTTCATTTGAGAGTCCCCATCTTTTACACACTATTTCTGACTCCCAGATTTCTTAGGAAAGACACATTACTATTTGTACGTGGACTGAAACTCATTCTGTTTCCAGTCCTTTCTTTTTCTCACTTTCTTCCTCATTATGGAATGATTTGTGCCATTTTGTTCATGTGCAGCTAAGAGTAATATCCCTTCTTTGGTTCCAAATCTGTTCCACACATAGAAGAGATTTTTTTTTTTTAAAGATTTTTTTTATTTATTTATTTGACAGAGAGAGATCACAAGTAGGCAGAGAGGCAGGCAGAGAGAGAGGAGGAAGCAGGCTCCCTGCTGAGCAGAGAGCCCGACGTGGGACTCGATCCCAGGACCCTGAGATCATGACCTGAGCCGAAGGCAGTGGCTTAACCCACTGAGCCACCCAGGCGCCCCCATAGAACAGATTTTATCCTATTTTTTCTTTTGCTAATATGCACTAAAGTTACCACTTATTTTTATTGGATACTTTAATATTAAAAATTAAGTTCAAACATTAAATGATGGTTCATAATCAAGTATTTCTATACTTTATCAAGCTAAGTCTGTATTTTTATAAAACTCTCCAATTTTGTAATATGAGTAGATTCTTTTTTTTTTTTTTTAAAGATTTTATTTATTGACAGAGATCATAAGTAGGCAGAGAGGCAGGCAGAGAGAGAAAAGCAAGCTCCCTGCTGAGCAGAGAGCCTGATGCAGGCTTGATTCCAGGACCCTGGGATCATGACCTGAGCCGAAGGCAGAGGCCTTAACCCACTGAGCCACCCAGGAACCCCAATATAAGCAGATTCTTAATCTTTCAATATATTTTACAAAATTTTCCATGGATTTACTCATTTGCTTGATGTTCTCTGATCTGTTTTCATTTGTATTCTGCTTTTTTGGAAAATGCCTGCTTTAGCTGCCTGCATCATCTGGAGTGTCTCTTTTACCCAGCTGCCTTTGACTTGTACTATAGAAAAAGGATTATAGTGGCTTTGGATTTGGACAGGAAAAGGCACTTCTAGATGAAGTCTCAACCAAAAAATAAAAATAAATGGTTGTAAAATGGGCAGAGATAGTCAACGTTATAAAATAACTTTTTTAAAAAGGCTATTTAATTGTCAGAGAAAGAGAGCATGCACACAAGCTGGGGAAACAGCAGCCAGAGGGAGAAGCAGGCTCCCCACTGAGCAAGGAGCCAGACACAGGACACCATCCCAGGATCCTGGGATCATGACCTGAGCTGAAGGCAGAGCCTTAACTGACTGAACCATCCAGGCGTCCCAACTTTAGAAAACAACTTTTTAAAAACTTTCTCCTTGACATAACAGTCACAGTTTTATAGCTTACTCAGTTTCACTCCTCTATTCCAGAAGATACCACAAATAAGGAGTAGGTATGCCTTTGGAAGTTTGTCTTCAGGAAGTATACTCCAAGATAATCAGCATTTGACAATGCTTTGTTGCGTAAATATCGTATCATGTTATTTGTTTTATATTTTACTAATAAAACATATGGCATTTTTACAGCTTTTCTGAGGTATAATTGATACATAGTTGCATCATTTAATGGTACAATTTAATGAATTAGGACATAGGAAAACAACTGTGATATCTTCACCACAATCAAGATAACAGACATATTCAACACCCTGCAAAGTTTCCTTGTTTCTCTCTGTTGTTGGTCTTTTTTTTTTTTTTAAATGGTAAAAGTATTTAACGTGAGATCTACTCTCTTAAATTTTGAAGTATACAATACTATGTCATTAACTGTAAGTATTAGGTTTTACAGCAGATATCTATCTAACCCTTTAATCTTGTAAATGGTTTTTTAAAAGTAATATAGCAATTTGGGGTGCCTGGGTGGCATAGTCAATTAAATATCCTCTTGGTTTTGGTTCAGGTCGTGATCTGATCTCAAGATCATGAGTTTGAGTTCCATGTCAGGCTCTGCTCAATATGGAGTCAGCTTAAACTCTCTCTCCCTGCCCCTCCCCAGCTTTCTCTCTCTTTCAAATAAATATATCTTTAAAAAAAAAAAAAAAGCAACATGGCAATTTGAAAAAATGATTCCTTTTTTTGTCCAGAATTAGTAATTTTTTTCTTTCTTTTCTTTCTTTTTTTTTTTTTTAGAATCAGCTAGATCTGGAACTAAGGATAGTTGGTCACTTTAATGTATAATATAGCTAAAAAGCTTATTTCAAGGAAAATCAGAGAAAGGCAAAAGGTTTTCTTATTTCTGATTTGCTGAGGACACAGAAAAATAAATCTATTAAGACACTGACACTCTAATTAAGTACTGAATTAGTGTTCATTTGGTTTTTAACATTGAGCTGAACTTTGCCATGACTATAGTGAACCCGCAATCTTTATTCTTCTAATTTAATTAAACAGAAACTAAGGATCCCAGGATTTAAATTATGAGTTACAAATTGATTGGATAAGACAAAAAACTTGTCAGAATTATATCAATATGGCAAAAAAGCTTATTAGTTATTATCTTATTATTGTTCCAATTTTAGTATATGTGCAGTTGAAGAGAGCACTTATTATCTTATTATTGTTCACATTTCACAACTGAGAAAACAAAAGAAAATAAAAGTTCATTGAAATCCCTTGATTGTATGCACAAAATATATCACTTAGATTCTTTATTCAAGTCATTGATTAAAGAACTCTAGTTCAAAGAGGTGAATTGCTCATGGCATTTTGTGTCCTATGAAGAGAGACTCTAAACTTCAAACTATATGAACTCACTACCTAAAGTGGGGAGCAGAAAAAAAGGTGGAGTCTACATTGATATTTCATTGTGCAGTTTTGAAGGACTGGAAAAAGGGAACATGCTAAAAGCTTCTAGAAATGGAAATATGTCTTTTACAAGGGAATAAGATTCAGGTTGACCTCAGGTTGGCTCTGATCAGAAAAACTGAATACAAGGAGACACTGAAGCAAGATCTTTCAAAGTTTGTAGTCAGTATTATTATGGACCAAGAATTATATACACCAATAAAAAGTTAGGTAAATCTGAACCTGAGCCCACCCCCCCAACCAATAAAAAGCAGCATTTTCAAGTAAAAAAGAATTTTTAAAATTTACCATTCATTATATCTCTAATGACAAAAAGTTAACAAAGCAAAAATAAAAATAAATAGATAACAATGAATAAAATAATCGTATACATAAAAAATGAGTTCCAAATAAAATAAACCCCATTTTAAAATAATATAAGACACCTAAAATCAGTTGGTAAAAATTAGAGAAGGAAGTTCCTGGGTTTCAATGGATATGTTTTCAAAAACAACAACAAAAAATGGAATGCATTTAATACAATAGATTAAAGAACTATTTGACTATACTATAAGGCTTTTGTTTCCTTTCTTCAAAAGAAAAGAAATAAAAAGCTAGAAACCTAAATTAGAATATAAGGGAAAGCCATAGTCAGTATCTTTAGCAAATTTATGTTTTAATATTTTATTAGTTTTGAATACTTGATGGCTCCATAAAAAATAAAATTTAATTTAAACTAATGAACAAATAACAAATTACTAATTACTAATGAACAAATATAAAAAAGTTTATAATTGAGCAGTTTTCTTAATTCTTAAGATTTTAGAATACTCAATTGCCTAGTAATAATGTTTTGATCTATGCTTCTTCATATGCAAGATGGAGAGAAAAATCCATAAAAAAGTAAAAACTAGAAGCTAAAAAAACCCATAGTTTACCATTAATATGTAATCCTCGTCGTCAATGTACAGAAGCAAACACAATATTTATCACATATCATTCTTGTTCATTTAGGGCATTACATTCTATTTATGTGAAAGTTCTTGAGTGAGAAATATATTCCCCAAATATTTTCCAAGTAAAAGTTCTTGAGTGAGAAATATATTCCTCAAATATTTTCCAAGTATTCTCTCCTATAAATTATTAATTTTATTATCCCTTTTTAAAGGTACTCTCTAAAATATCATATGTATGCATTTATAATAAGATAACATTTAGCATATTTCAGAAAATTTGATTTTTATTACCAAAACTACTTCAAAAGTCTTTTTGTTCTTTCTACCATATAAACTGTCCTCATACATTCAAAGATTCACTTTGATTGTATATGGGCAAAAATGTTGGGAAGAAAGTTCCTCGGTTATATTTAGGTCATTTTTCTGTGTAATCAGAGAATTAAGAATAAAGATAAAACAGAAAAGGTAGAGAAATAACAAAGGTGTAAAATATTCTATCTTCGACGTTAACAGGTATGACCAAAATTACATATCAACAACTAACTACTTTCAGTCCTAGTTTGATTATTAAAATAATTCAGTTAACACTGTAAATCTTTGAAAAGCGTCTGGTTGCTTAAATAATAACGTTTTTATGACTAGTTTTTATTTTGTAAATAAATTAATGTCATTCTTAGGGAAGAATATAATAAATTTAATATTTATTAAATGGTGACATAAAGGAGGAAGTTACTACTAAAATTTTATCTAACACTACTAAGCAGTCTTTTCTAGTTAGATGGTTTTCAAGGAATTTAATTTCATTACCTAATAATTATCCCTTATTTATTTTTCACAAGTTCCTCTTTCAGACTTTTATTGCTTTTATTTAAGCAAACAGACATTTTTCAAAAGATATTTACATCTGCTATTTGTGTTAGAAATATAAATGTAACATTTTGCCTATTAGATTGGACCATGAAAACGTAATCTATATTCAAGTATCATTTTCCCTGTAGGTTTAACACCTGGAGACTGGGTGGTTACATTTCACAGGTTACAGTATATGTTGCAGTCCTCTGTGAAAATGTATCATAATTTTTCCCCGTAATTAGAAAAAAAAGAAAATTCAAGTTTTTGAAGGAATGTGATCACCAGGACAATAAATATATACATGTACCAATGATTTCTTATAAATAAGGTTTATCTGTCATTTTAAATGTGTTAAAATTTAAATTTTAAGTTTATTGCAATGCTTACTTCACTGATGTTAAATGGAAAAATTTATGAGAAGGTGGAAACAGAAGAAGCAGAGTCTACAGACAGTATTTCACTTTCCCCATGTTCTGTTTGAAACACAACAGTACTATCAATATGTCTTCAGCACTGACATCTTCACATTATAGCATACTATAGAACTGTGCCTGCATGAAAACCTAACCCAAGAGAAGAAAGTTTCTAAATAGTGCCTAAACCTGTGAAGTTACTCAATAAAAAAATATTTGAAATAAATAATTGCTAAAAGATAAGTTCATAAATCAGCATAATGAAGTGAAAAAGATTGAGGACATGAGAAAATAAATAGAAAAACAAAGCAGTTCTAAAAAATGTAATAAAAAGGGGCACCTGGGTGGCTCAGTCAGTTAAGTATTCAATTCTTGGTTTCCATTCAGGTCATGATCTCAGGGTCATGAGATAAGCTTGTTGGCACTGCGTTTATTCAGAGTCTGCTTGAGATTCTCTCTCCCTCTCCCTTTACCCCTCCCCCTGTAAAATAAATAAGTAAAAATCTTAAATTAAAAATGTAATAAATTATCAAAAATATACTAAAAAAGAACAAAAAAGATATTGTAATTTGAGAAGCAAACTGAACGTCAAGGAAATTTGATAAAGAAAGAACAACTCTGAGGCTTTTTTATGCTATAGAATGTGAGAAATAAATTTTATATATATTCAACATCTTGGCAGAAAAATGTGCATTATATATTCCCAAGAGGAAAACATGGACTAGCATTAGGGCTTCTCTATAATAGTTGTCAATACCGAAAACTGATGTAACAAATGTGTATAGATCTTAAAGGAAAAAAAAAATGTAGTCTTAAGAACATTTATCCAGTCAAGTACTCATTGAAGTATAAAAACAGTAGACTTTCACTAACATAAACACACATATAAACTGTTATTGAGGAAAAGATATTCACTTAGCAATTAAATTGAGCCAGGTAAAGAAATGAAAATAGAAATGAAAGAAAAAAATCTGAGATAAAATGACTGATGATGAGTATGGATTGACATGATGAGCATATAAATAAAGAATAAATATTTCTGTCACATAACTATGTAAGAGTATGAAATGCCATAAACAATGTTATTATAAAATAATGAGTACTAAAATTGAAATGTGCACAGAAGGGAGAAAAAAGGTCATGGGAGAGTGCTAGTGCCCTTAAGACATATAGAAGGCTATCAGCAGATATTTTAGAAATGAAAGGATATGTTTTTAAAAGCCCGAAACCCAAAACCACAACCTCTCACTGTGTTTCATAGTTCTTTTGAACATTATAGGGAGATTTTAGAAATAATACCCCTGTAATAAGGAAACACTCATCTGAAGGTAAGAAATACCCTTAGTTTTATTTCTGATTAAAGGAAAGTATTTAGGGGGCACTTGGGTGGCTCATTGGTTAAGCATCTGACTCTTGATTTCAGCTCAGGTTACGATCTCAGGTATGTGCGATTGAACCCCACCTGGGGCTCTGTGCTGGGCATGGAGCCTGCTTAAGATTCTCTCCTTCTCCCTCTGCCCTCCCCAACCCTCTAAAAAATATATAAATTATTTAGGATCCTGGAAAGGACCAACGAGATTTCTCCCGAAGTTTAACCACAAACCCACTTAAAATTTCAGTATGTACTGAATAGAGTTGAACATTTCAGTTTGGAAAATGAATGTGTGTATGTTTAGGAATACAATGCTAAGAGCTTTTTTGGAAATTCTGGTTACTGTTATTAGATAAGAAAAGTGAAATTAGTGCCACAGATTTTTAAAATAGCAAACATATCAGTATTTGTGGATGATTTGTCTATCTAGATCTAAGGGATTTAGCTGTGTAAAAGGAAAGAATCAATTAAAATGTTCAGAGTGTGGTTAATGACAGAATTTGTGCACTCAATCAGTTCTTTTCTTATACTTTTTTAATGTTGGTAGATTTTCATCCAGAATCTATTGCATTTCTGCACACCGTACCATGCAGTGGCATTGGCCTTTTGATTATATTTTCAAGGATGTTTGTATAACAAACATCTTTGAAAGACTGAGATAGTGTTTCCCTCTGGTGAACAGGTCATATTTGTTTACTGCCCAGCATAATAAACAAAACGTCCTCCTTCAGTTATTTTATACAAGATTAATAATTCCCTAAGCTTTACAATTCTCAGCGGTGATGCAATCACGCTGTGTGCACAATGTCTGTGTGGGTTCTACTCCACATATATCTTTGGTAGTTAATGTCAAGGAGATCTATCAAAAGCATGAAGATCAGTCTGCTTTGCAGCATCTTGGGTAATAAAGGCCTTTGTCTCTATCCCAGAATACTTGTGTCTCCCATCAGCACACATGAAATTGTGGCAAGCTAATTTGTTACCTATAAGTAGGGTAAGTTCTCATAATTTTTACAATTTTTGACAAAATGGCCACTTAAAAGATATAGTGAATGTGACATATTTAACTAGAGGTAAACTCTACTATACATGAAGATGTAAAATTATATATAGTAGGCATTTAGAGATTATGAGGTAAATAAATTCTTCAGTAAATGATGTTAGGGCAACTCACTGGGGTGGTGCCACTGAGGAATAGGACATAATCTCGTTACTTTCTCCAAAATGAATTATAATTTTACATCATCAATGTGATGATGTAAAACTACAAAACATTTATTGCAAAGCAAACACAAACAAGGCAAAAAACACGCTAAAGTTTGAGCATAAACAAGTTTAGAATACAAAGAACAACCTGAGAAAGGAAAAAAGAGGATAGATCAATAAAGGTAAATATTCAGGTTTAAAATAAAACAAATAAAATGGCCCACAGAAATCAATACATATATGTATATATAGAATGTATATAAGAGCACCCTCAAGCTGGATTTCAGAGAGAATTTAATAATGGAATATATTCAGGGGTATGGTCATATTTAAGAAAAACACCAGGAAATATTAAGTAACCCAATGACCAGCATTTGTAGGAGACTTTTGCCAATCCTGGGTGTGAAAGGGTGCTGACAGAGCCAGCTGAGAGCTTGATCCATGGAACAGACTTGGAACAGACAGCAGCAAGTCAAAACTCATGCTGAAAAGTTCTAACTGCCAATGTGTTGAGGCAGTCAGGATATTAATATTAATATTAATATTTTAAAAAGAGAAACAAGGGGAACCTGGGGTTAATAAACCCACGTGTAGCTTGGGCGCAGGTCATGATCTCATGATCGTGGGACTGAGTACCATATTTGGCTTCCCACTCAGAGCAGAGTCTGCCTCAGATTTTCTCCTTCTCCCTCTGCCCCTCCCTGCTTGTGCAGGCTCTTTCTCTCTAAAATAAATGAATAAAATATTTTTTATTAAAGAGAAACAAATATAAAGCAATATTGGGCCCTATGGAGAAGGTTGAGTGAAACCATATTGTAAAGTGTTTGAGATCTGAAATAGAACATTAGAACACCTAGTATGAACACTAGGTTTAACAATGGACGACCCCTAAATCTCCTCTAGTTTTATATATTGTTTAAAATGTTTATTTTTATATTTATGCAATCAGATTTTCATATGTGCCTATAAAATTTAACGCGTTTTAGTCTTATTTTCAAGAAATCTTATCACGCTCCCTCCATCCGGTTTGTGGTGTTCTGTAGTTACTGTGTATTTGCATTTACATTTACTACATTGGAGATGGTAAAGAGGTTTTTTTTTTTTTAAGTTTAAAATTCTTGCATTTCTCTGTTATACATTTTTATTTAATCTTAACTTCAACCTTTAAGTGTTTCCTTTTGCCAAGCAAAGGATTGTACCGGTGGATAGAGCAAGAGATACTTAAGAGGCTATTTTAGATAAAACTTTCTCTCTAAAAGCAAGAAATCTAGCCATCGGTGTACAGATTCAATTTACTTCTTTAGAATTTTCTCCTCTTCCTTATGAATAAGTTAGAAGAATAATTCTTGCTTAGAAATTCTAAGGCTTGTATGAAACACTATCTCCACAGTACAGACTGAAGCAGGGCTCTAGGCAACTTGTCTAATCTTAAACATGTCATACTTTATATTATACAGAAGGCAGGAGAGTTTTGAAATGTGTACTCTTTGTTTCTCAAAAGATACCATTCATTATTTAATCTATCTTGTATGTTTTGCATTTTATTTATTTATTTATATATTTATTTATTTATTTATTTTTACTTAGGTACAGGGAGATGTGCGTGCATTTTGTTTTTGTTTTTGTTTTTACATAGTATAACATCTCAGATATGTGAAATGTTATAATTATAATTTAGGTTTAGTTCACTGGCAAGTTCAATCCAAGTGCTTGTGCTGCCTTTGTTCTTTGCATATCATCTCTGACCCTCTAAGTGTCAAGGTCTCTGACCTCAGTTGTGTTATATTAGCTTTAGCTCAGAGCCCTGGTTGTATTTTATTCTACGAATGGGAATCCTCAAAATCTTGAGGCCCAGTGAAATTTCTTGTACTCCCAGCAATGGAGAATAAGGAATGGCCTTTTCATCCAAGAAATGTGTTTTCCAGCCTTTGCCATTGTTGGCTTAGTCCCACTGGTATCCAGGTCCTGGCCAGGTAAGATTTCAGCAGCCCTCTTGGCACATTTCTAGTCTCTATGGTGAAATCCGGAGGCCATCTGCTATCCAATTAGTCTCCCTTTAAATCACATCCACAGATGTTTCTTCCTCTAATTTCCTTCTACTTCTAGCGTTGCGATATAAACCTTATGCTTATTTTCTACAGTCTCCCTCTTTTTATTTCAAAATATCATTTTAATGTAAAATTAGTCAATTAATACATCTTAGTTCTTTCTTATTCACTTTGTCTTGGCTGCCAATTCTGCTTATACCCCTGGCACCAGGGAATTTTGTTTGTTTGCAAACATGAGGAATTTGGTTGTTCAGTTTTTCTTTTATAAAATAAGGATATCCAAAATGATATTTAAGTTACCCGTCAGTGTTACTGCTTAAACAGGACTTCCTCTGATGACTTACCAAATGGCAGTCTTGCTATTGGTAATATAAGAGGCTTATGAATTTTTTCTTGACATTTGCCTTGTTACTCTGATTAACCTAAATGTTTACATTTTAAACTTCAACCTTAATTTGCAGTCAGTAGACAGACCTAATTTGTAAATAAAGCATGAATTTTATAGAGCTGAAAATCCAGTACATACTTTGTCCTGTAGCTGGCCTTGCCCTGTTGCACATAGAGTCTAACTGCGGCGAGCAGTCCGTGAAGATGAGTTCAGCTAGATTCGCAGATAGATTTTCTGGATAACAGTTTAAGTGCAAATCTAGGGAGTTACGCTTCAAAAACTTTTCCAATCCCCTTCTACAGGGTAGAAGGGGCCTCTTTTCCAATGGCATCAGACTGTTTTAAGGTCATATTTTATACTCCAAATATTGGTTGCCCTTATCAGGCTATGAAGTATTTTTCTGATATTTTTTCTGCTAGATGTATTCTCACCTTCTTCAGTTGGGGTATTTGAGTCCTCTGACAGATTTATTTTCCAGAAAGTGACATAGAATAATTACTGTGACATGAGAGAATTTAAGAGTGATATTACACGTTTAGGAAAAGAGTAAAATATATCCAGTTAAAAGAATCTTCTAAGTGCTAAATTCATGCGTACTTTTATTAAAGGGCTAGTGAGTCATTACTATAGTTCAAAATGATATCTAAGTTCCTTTGAAAACTTATTCAATGTTGTCTTATTAAAAGGTCCCATAACTATTAATTCTGAGCATTACTTAGTAATTTAACTGATATATCCTGAAAGGAAGTGCATGACTCATGACTAATTGAGAGCTGAATTAAAATACATTTTGGTGGACAGAATTATACTTAATTTATAAATTCTATTTCCATATAAGAGCAACCCTTGAGTAGTTACCTGAACTTTGTAATATTATGAATCACAGTCCATGAACCAGTAACATTGTAGAAGTAGTCCATTTACCATGAAAAATACTTAATGAAGGTTTCCAATTAGTTTTACTGATTAAAATGGATACTTGCGAAGAATGTTCCATGCACTGTAATAGTTACCCATCCCTAGTTATCTTTACTTGTTTGCAAAGCTCAGTCATCCAATGACTTAATCTTTCTCTTCCTTTCTCTCTTTCTCTCTTCCTTTCTTTCTTTCTCTTTCTTTCTTGTCAGAGAGAGAGAGAGAGAGAGAGCACAAGCTCGGGGAGAGGCAGGCAGAGGGAGAAGCAGGTTCCCTGCTGAGCAAGGAGCCCAGTGTGAGACTCTATCCCAGGACCTTGTGATCATGACCTGAGCTGAAGGTAGATGCTTAGCCCACAGAGCCACCCAGGCATCCCTATTTCTTTTTTAAAGCTCCTTTATATTAACATAATACTAATAACAACTTAAAGAATCTGAATATATATCATGTTATATTCTTCCTATAAATTCTATCTTCAAGGACAGAGGTGGAGGTAAATAACCGCGAATTTAGCTCCGTTACTTATGGTGGGATAACCACAAACAGAATAGAAGTATTATTTCATATCCAGATTAAAAGCTAACTAATATTGAATATAGAGAACCATATCCCAGTTAATCATCTTTCCAGTCCCTATAATGGTCAGACAATAAGACACAAGTTTCAAAATGACTTAAAATGAATTTTACTTTTTTAATTCTTTAAGATTTTATTTATTTTATTTTTTTTAAGATTGTATTTATTCATTTGAGAGCGAGAGAGAGCATGAGCAGAGGGGAGGGGCAGAGGCAGAGGAAAAAGCAGTCTCCCTGATGATCAGGGAGCCTGACATGGGGCTGGTTTTATTTCATATTTTTGGTAAAATTTAATTTATTAATAAGGCACAGTAAGATATTAAGAGTAATTTAATGAATAAAAATAAAATAATCATATCAATATACTGTAATTAAATTATGTGAATGTGATCTCTGTCTCTCTCTCAAAATATCTTATTATGCTGTACTTGCCCTTCTTCATGGGATGTTGTGAAGTGATGAACACCTGTGTGATGAGATGAAGTGAGATGAAAAACAGGCATTGTGAAGTAGAGTTAAACTGCTATTGGCTTATGTTAGGAATATGTTGGAAGGAGGATCCTCTGCTTCCAGACTGTGGTTGGACACAGGTAATTGACACTGTGGAAAGTAAAACAGTGGATAAAGGAGTTACTGTATAGAGTTTCAGAGAACATTCTTTATATGTCTGCAGTTTAATTTCTGCTTAACACCTTCTTGTATTTTTCTTTATTTTGTAAATAAAATACAAATACAAAGATCTCATCCTGAATCTCACAACCAAAAAGATATAATTGTACATATTTGAACATATAAAATATGTCTCATGCAAATATATTCAAGTGTTTTGAAATAATCAAATATTTTTATATTGTTATATTTTATTTATTTATTTGACACAGAGAGAGAGAGAGAGAGAGAGCAAGCGTACAAGCAGGGGGAACAGCAGGCAGAGGGAAAGGGAGAAGCAGACTCCCCACTGAGCAGAGAGCCTGACGTAGGGCTTGATCCCAGGATCCTGAGATCATGACCTGAGCTGAAGGCAGACTTCTAACCAACTAAGCCACTCACACATCCCTAAAATATTCAAATATTTTTAAAAAAAATTTATACTGACCAAATGCAAGTACCAATCTCTGTTGTCCCTTAATCTTTCTGAGAAATCAAGTGAAGATACCTCTAAAGATAGTTTTCTTTACTCTGAGGATGAAGCAGCTTTTCTTTAAATTTTAATTTTTTTTTAATCTACAGTAAGTATAACTGTAGAAGAAAGAGTGGAGATTCCCTCCTTCTTGGCTTTATTCAAAGAGAAGGAACGGAGCTTATAGTGCAGTTATTTCCAAAGAGTTTAAAAAATGTTTCATGTCTTATATTTTATTCCCTTGTTTTATTGTGAAGGGCTAGGATAATTGCCTCTCAGTTACCTGCATGAACATTTAAGCATAATTTAAGCATAGTGAGCTATCTTTTGTCTATCATGTTTTAAGTCTCCCTTGAGGGTGTGCCTGGGTGGCTTAATTGGTTAAGCATCTGCCTTTGGCTTAGGTCATGATCCCAGGGTCCTAGGTTGGAGTCCTGCTTAGGGATCCCTGCTCAGTGGGGAACCTGCTTCTCCCTCTCCCCTACGATCATGCTCTCTCTCATTATCTCTGTCTCTTTCTCAAATATATAAATAAAATCTTAAAAAAAAAAAAAGTTTCAGTTGAAATATCTAACTTAGCATAGATTTTGTTTGGGTTACCCATATAGTAACATAACTCGATGTTGAGTAAGCATTTGGTTACCAAAAATAAGTCTATAACTCTTCAGCCTCCTCTCAAGTTTGGTGTATAACATGACTAAATATTAGTCAATGTGAGCAGGAGGAAGAAGGATGTATGCAAGGTCTAGTTTATAAATTTTGTAAGAAAACTATAAATTTTTTAAGAAAACACTTGATTGCCTATGTTCTCTGCTCCCCTTACCACCAGGTTATAAATGTGGCTCTATGCTGAGCCGTCTTGGACCAGCTAAATGAAGGAGCATCATGGGGATGGAGGGACAGAAAGATAGAAGTGGCTTTGTTCTATCTGGAGAGCAGACCTGACATACCAGCCTAGATTTTAGGCCAGTGGATCACCAAGGGTCATATGTGAGTTAGGACTGAGCTCTGTAATTGAGCCACTGTGGTTTTAGAACTCTCAGAACCACCACAGCTATATCCTTACTAATGCAATCTTTAACCTCTTTATGGAATTTAACTTTCAGTTCTTGTTCTAAATAAAAACATGATTTCTGGAAGAGAGAATGTGATGATTCAGTTCAATTGAACTAAAAGTCAATTTATAAGGTGAAAATACAATTTAAAATGGAAAGTAAAAGGGATTTGAGAGATTAAGGAAAGTGAAGATATAGAGAGTCAACATTTATGTTTGAAACTTCGGTAGATACCTGGAATTAGGGCAGCGCTTTAAGAAAATTAATTAATGAAAATTCAGTTTGCAGTTTGTCATTAAATTAAGATTTATTTCCGATCTCTCATGCTAAATATCACATGCCATCACTAATAGTAATTATATCACAATAGATATTAGACATTATCTACTTGCCTGAACTACCAGAGCTTAAAGAAGTCCAGTGGATCACCAAGTGTCATATGCCAATATGCAGGAAAAAAAATTCAAAGTGGTAGAAATCCGGCTGCTTCTACCTCTACCTTCAAAGTGCTTATATTTTTGCAAAATGCAAACATAGTTTTGTCATTTTGATGAACTATAATGACTTCATACATCAAGCCAGTCCCATTGCGTGTGAATATGTTGCTATATATATAATTTAAAGAACAGTTTTCTTTTTACCTATTGAAAGCCAATTACCCTATTTTGAAATACGAAGCTGGATATGAGTCTTTTTTTGCTCATTAAACTCATGAAGCAATTTAAAAATCTGTAAATATTAATGTAATTACTATACTGGGTTAGTTACCTTTATTGGTGTGAACAGAAGCATTGTCTATTTTATTGTCCTGAATTTAAGGTAGTCTCTAAATTTATGGAATTATTTCAAAGACTATTTGAATAATGAAAATATATTATAAGCTTCCAAGCTGATATTTTTGTAATAACTTAATGACAATAACTAATTGTCCAAGGTTTTACAACTTACATGACTCTTGCAGATGTCATTCAAATCATTCCGTAAGAAATTCTCTAGGGATTATGGAGTTAGATTTTTTCTTCACTGACTAAAGTGAGGGAAGTTGAATAGGAGCAATGTTAAGAGCCTCCAAAGTTCAAGCCATTGCCTTTTTTGTGTTACCTCCATGTTCAGAATACTTCATTATGTAACCATAATTTGATAATTATCAAAAAATAATATCCCATGACAAATGACAGTTTCATGATATTCCAGTTTCAGTGTCCATAAATAAAATGTTATTGGGACACAGCCACATTCTCAATTTCTTATTGTCATGGCTGCCCTCACTCGAGGGCAGACTAGAGGGTCTGCAAGCATATGGTCTGCAAAGCATAATTTACTTTCGGGCCTTTTAACAGAAAATATTTCCTAACCCCTGAAATGGGCCATTTCTGAAAAATATTTACTTAAGTTCTGGGAATTTATACAATAATTTTTTTTAAAAACAATGTTTCACACCTAATTGATTTTAAGAAATCTTAAAAAAACACCATAAGGAATCATTTGATCTTCATAAGATTCCTGTACCATTGTTGTAATTTTATTTTATCGATAAAGAAACATTGTCAAATGACATACCAAATGCTTGTGGCTAACAAGTGTCAGAGCAGTTAGAGTAGCTAGTTACCCTGAAACTCCTAGTCAGAATCCTAGTCCAAATCCTTCAATGTATGTAAAAATAAAACAGCAATCATATTATTTTCTGATATGATTAATCTCTTATTTTGTCTACCACAATGTGAAAGAATAGGTATATAGCATCCAAATTTTACTATGCAAATTTACTTTTGGTTAAATAGGAGGATTTATAGAACAATAGAAAATTTTCTCCTAAAACCTTTGCCAGAGACTGAAATAACAATTTGGAGACTTTTATTTATGTAAGCAGCCTTTCAGCTTTAAATTATAAATGTCCCTGGATGCTTACCATTCTCATATACTCACTTCTCAGAGTTAAGTAGGTTTAATCAGATTGCTTTTTAACTAACAACTGAAACTGACTGAGGAATGTGCAAGAGCAGTAAGAGAAAACACCAATCCAAAAATCTCTACAATGCATCACGTTTTATGTCCACTTAAGGCCAATTACCATTGTTTTTCTTTTTTTCTTTTTACTGAACAACAGGTTAGAAGTAAGCCTCCTTATGTGGTAAATTATACCTTTTCAACTATTTGTTTTGAGATGATGAAACTATTATTTTTGTTAACACTTGACGGAGTTCCTCTACTGGATGCCATTATAAAACAATTAGAAACAGAAGAATTCATTATGGCAAAACTCAGCTAGCATGGTGATACAATTTAGCATTTAATAAATTATGTTAATCGGAAACAATAAAAATATGTATCTGTTATGAGAGTCCCTCCAGATTTAAAAATGTGAATTTTATTTCCAATCTAAAGACACACTACATAATAATTGTTTAAAAAAATTCTTGCAAGTCAAGCATCTGGGTTAAGTATCAAACAAATTTATGTAAATCTCCAAAGCTATAAAATAGCAATTTATTATACTGATGAAAGTTTTCCAGATTAAAAAAACTTCTACCGTACTTAAATTAGTATATAATTAGTATGGCAATTATTTCTCCTCCCCTGATTTTTTATTTTGATCTTTTCTGGTAGTTTAAAGGCATGCAAAGATGAAGAAAACTGTTACATTTGTCATTTCATGAGCTTAGGTTACTAACTAAGCTGTTTAGCTCTGATAGTTCTCTATGCTATAGAAAACATGACTGTATATTTATTTCCTACAAAATATTTATTTTCAGGCCTTTAGAAAATCAAAATATATTAGACAATTTAGTTTCAGCTTGCACACAAAAACAAAGGCTCATAATAAAAAAAACTCTAACGAAAATATTAATATATTTCATCTTAATGCATTTAAACATACTGTGTTAGAACTGAAATTGTCTAGTTATTCTGGTTGACTTTTTGGAAATTCTTTGTTTCAGAAAAATAATGTTCAAATAAAGATATTTCTATAGACAAGTCTACAGACAAATAATTCTATAGCTAGATAACAATCACTGAAAAATCAAATATTTTTATAGGGAAATACAGTGTTCTAATATCACCACATATTTTAAAGGAACTCATTTAAAAATGCAGACTTTACTGAAAATTATGCATTATCTATAACATACCATTCCAGTTTATATGATTCTTCTGTAGGAACTATTTTATAATTCTGTAAATTTTAAGACATCTGGTAATGATGCAAAACCACTATTTCTTATAAATTCTTTCCTATGTTCATTCTATCCCTTCTGATGGAGTTTCAATTGACTTACTCTCCTCACTGGAACAATCCAGTTCTATGTCCATTTTCATATTTATTTAAATATTTCAGTTTTGTAAGTGTGTCTCTTTGAATTCTCCTTAAAATATTTACTTTACTCCTTCACTATAATTAAATAAAATATTTAATGTAAGTTCATTTGTATATTTGTGTAAGAATTGTGATTTTAATTTTTATTAAACTTATCTTTTAAGAATTTAGAAGGTTTTCCAATGTGTCCATTGGATCACCTAACACAACTAGATAAATCTCATTATAAGAGAAGCACACCTCATAAACAGATTAAGTCTAGTTGACTCCTATTCAGTCACAGAAAATCCAAAGTGTTAACAGAATTTTTCTATATTTCCTCTCTTTTTTAACTTATTTCATTTAAATTCAATAAGTTAACATATAGTGTATCATCAGTTTCAGATGAGAAGTTCAGTGTTTCATCCATTGCATGTAACACCCAGTGTTCATTACGCCCTGTGCCCTCCTTTATGCTCATCAAGCATTTTCTCCATTCCCCCACCAACCACCCCTCCAGCAACCCTCAGTTTTTTTCCTTTTTTTTTTTAATTAATTTTTTATTTTTTATAGACATATATTTTTATCCCCAGGGGTACAGGTCTGTGAATCACCAGGTTTACACACTTCACAGCACTCACCAGTTTTTTTCCTATAGATTAGAGCCTCTTATGGTTTGCCTCCTCTCTGATTTCGTCTTGTTTTACTTTTCCCTCCCTTCCCCTATGAGCCTCTGTTTTGTGTTATGTTTTCCTTATTCTATTTTTCCTTCCTACTAATTTTGCATTACATATTTTGTTTTCAGTTTTATTTCTGGCTTATGAGCAGCCAATAATTGCAGGCAGCAATAATTGATAGGTTGATATTATATATGATCATTTTGATGACCTCTGACAATTGATTAATAGTTTATGGTACTTATTTTCTGATGGATGAGAGATGAGGAAGAATCTAATTTGTAAAGCTTGTCCTGTTCTTGATCCATGGCTAAAATATGTTGACACTGTAAGCTTCCTTTTTATGTGTCTATTTGTTTATGTATCAGCAAAGCTTTTAATTGTATAGATGTATAACATTTTCATAGCTCTGGATGTTATTAACAAATGATATTATAAAGTCTCTTAAATGGAAAGAACACACACAGTGGGGAATATGCTTTGAGGACCACAGCAACAGAACATCATTTCCAGGGGAAACTGTACCAGTTGGGCATATAGTGCCAGTAAGATGGTGTCAATGGTGCTAACTTTGGAAGTGTTTTACTTATCACACATCTTCTATGGGATTTTGACTGAAATTTAATCTTTGACCCTTCATTTATTGAAGCCTATTTTCTTCCCTTGCTTAACCCTTTGGCTACAATTAATTTTTCTCATAAATTCCCTTCTTGTTTCATTTGGCAGATTTAATTTCTGTTGATTAAAGCTAAAATCTATAATTAATTTGAATATTGTCAGCAGGAATCATTGCCAAAGAGAAAGTCAACAGAACGGTGGTTAGAATTTGGGAGATTTTGCTTTTAAAAGTAGTTTGAGCTGAAACTGGTAGAAGTATTAGAGGATGGGCTTTTGGCAAGATATGGCAATACTTTGCAAAGAATCCTAATTCTATGATGACCAGTTATCTTTTAAAGATTTCAAGACTTTCTTTTTGTCTTTCACTAGTTTCTCTATAATGTGCCTCGTTATGGTTCTTTCTGCATTTAGCCTGTTTGAGATTCATTCACCCATATCTGGTTAAAATAGCTGGCAAGACTATTTTCCTTCAAGGCTTCTGGGAGGGTGAACATGTGGAGGTATGGGGGAAGTGGCCAGCCTGGAGAGCCGTGGAGGCTACACGCCCTTTCCCCATACCTTACCCTGTGCAGCTCTTCTATTTGGCTGTTCCTGAGTTATATCCAGCGATCTATCACAGGACGAAGTCTTTAGGCTAGCCACCTCTCTCGGGAACCTCGGGCTTGAACCCAGTGCTGTACATGAATGGGAAAGGACTGCAAACCAGGATGGTGGAGACTGCCTCATCAAAGCATTCTATTTGATGACACTTAGTTAGAGAGCTTCCCAATCCTTCCTCCAACCCCTCAGAGGGTGGAGATGATGAGGGAGCCTCTGCCGGGGTCTGGTTTGGTGGCCCAGAGTAAAAAGGCAGTGGTCCTTTGCTTGGAAATGCCCAGTGGTCCCTCCGAGGGCAAGCTGATCCCAGGGAAATCAGATTGTATTGATGAGCCAGGAGCCAGTCAGTGCTGAGCCGAGGGTGCGGGTCATCGACCTGGTCAGAAGCTCCAAAGAATTGATAGTCTTACTGTCATTCAGCGTTACCCTGTAAGTGTCCTGTGACTCAAAGTTCCACTGTGTGATCCCAGGATTCCAGTATCCCCCTCCTAGTCCAGTGAAACCGTGAGGATGAATAATGGCAGAGAAAAACAGCCAGCATGCATTCACAATATGACTTCAGAAATCTTCATTATTTGTATTTTATGCACCATGAGAGCAAAACCATTCACTGGAGAGAAAAGAAAGTAACGAATTTTCTGTAGATCTTGAAAACCAGCTATTCAGTCCTCTGGGGCTCACATCTGGAAATTACACAAGACTCAAGACTTTCTTAGGTTTCCAGTTTAAGAATCACAAATGTGATGGGAATATTTAATTGTGGGATGTTTTAGCATAATTCTTTTTCATATCCCCTTCTAACTAATTTGCTAGATATTTCCAGGAGACCCCTTTAAAGGTGACTGTTAGAGGAAATCCAGCTGTCAGAATTTGCTTTCAGCAGCCTTGGTCAGGAGGGTGAGGAGTGATTAACATCATACTGCCTTCAGTTGCCAGGATTTTTTTTAACAGCTTTATCATGGTGTAAGTTGCATATCCTAAAATCCACCCTTTTATTTTTTTATTTTTTATTTTAAGATTTTATTTATTCATTTGACAGAGATCACAAGTAAGCAGAGAGGCAGCAGGGCAGGGGGGAAGCAGGCTCCCTGCTGAGCAGAGAGCCCGATGCGGGTCTCGGTCCTAGGACTTTGGGATCATGACCTGAGCCGAAAGCAGAGCCACTAAGCCACCCAGGCGCCCCCCCCTCACCCTTTTAAAATGTACAATTCAATGATCTGTATAAAATTTACCGAGGTATACACCCATCACGACCATCCAGTTTGAGAATACTTCAACTCAGTGAGACCCATTGTTCCCCTTTACAGTGAATACCCCTTTCCCACCCAGTCCCAGGCAATTACTAATTGACTTTCTATTTCTTTAGATTTGCTATTGCTTGTGAATTCTATACATTGAATTGAACTAAAAAATACCAGGGCAAATTCCTTCAGATTTCCCCCCAAACTTTTACCATTGGTCTTTATGTGGCCTTTGCATGGATTGGCAGAGATTTCCATTTTTTACACATCTGTTTTCTTCTTGGTGGAGTTGGAGGTTCTGCACAATCTCCATCTCCTGACCAAATTCTTCTTCTCGTCTCTTCCAGCATTTTCCTCCTCAGCACTATGGCCTAAGCATTTCAGGCAGGAAAAAATATGTATTCGAGATTCTGATAAGAGGCAAATAGAACTAACCAAGACAACAAATTCTGCCATCCAGGACCTAAATACTTATAATAAAATCTTAGTTTAGAATTGAAAAAAACCTACTATTTTCCTTTAGAAGTTTGACATTTCCTATTATTATTCAAGGTATAATTATATTATGATGACCTAAACAATTTTTTTTGTGAACGTGTAAGTTTGGAAGTAAGGGCATATAAGGATATTGAATAGCCAAAGTGTTAAACTAGAGTACATGATTTTTTTTTTTTTTTCAGCTACCTGGCTCCTATGAATTCTTTTTGCCTTTAGAGATATCTCTATATAAGAAATCTGATGGGAAACAAAGTACAGACTTCGTACTTTGAAGCTAAAAGGTGTCATCTCACTTTCTCTTAGCCTGTTCTAACTTGTACACTTTCGATATCACATCTAAACCACAGTCCCATGTCTTTTTGGGGGGGGGGATTCTGATAACCATCTATTGACAAGTTTCTGTATTACCAGGTCCAAAGCATAGTTAATTTCAAATCAAAGCCATGGACTTGTAGGATCTAATCATTATGGCTGGGCTCTACATTTGCTGTGAACTATGAAGGTCTGATATGTACAAGACTTCAAGGAACCAAAAGACTAAAATTTATTTTAAAAAAATATATATGATTGTCAATATTGTGTGAAAACTAATTTCCAGTTTAATAGATACTGAAAAGTTTAATAAATGTTTCCAAAAGAGTAAAAACCATGTAGTTTAAGTCATTTTGATTAGCCAGTTCACACATTTACCAATAATAGCAAGTGTCATAACAGACAAATCATACACTATTTTTACAATATTTCTTTGGTTTACGGTGATGTTTCAAGAAATATCAGGGTTAACATTTGATTGACCCCCGGTGCTTTGCACTATTACTCCGAAGTCTGAAATCATTGTTAGAGACAACTTTTTTTAAAAAGATTTTATTCATTTATTTTGAGAGAGAAGGAGAGGGAGAGCACACGTGAGGAAGGGGTAAAGGGAGAGGTTGTGGTTACACACCATTTTGAATACATGAAAAGCCACTGAATGGCTCACTTTAAAATGGCTATAGTTATGTCAATTTCACCTCAATAAAAACAATGCAAAAAAACCTCTCAAGAATTATCTTGTTCATGGAATTTTAATACTATCAATAGGTGAAAAATCCTCATTGTCTGCTCCCTGATATGTGCACAGAGAATGGCACAGAATAATTTTAGTTTTCTAAACAATGGAGTGGAGTGCGCAGGGAAGGGGCAAAGGGAGAGGGAAAAGTGAACTATTCAGTGGCTTTTCATGTATTCAAAATGATGTGCAACCACAACCTCTATCCACTTCCAAAACATTTCCATCCGCCCCCAAAACTCCCCTGAATGGCTTAACCTATTCTAATTCCAGTTGAAAGAAAAAAAAAAAAAAGTGGCAACAATCAATTAGGATGAAACAGGCACTTTTGCAGCTCTTCCTAGCAAATCTTGTGTTCACCCAAAACAAATTTACTCTAGATCCCAGTGTTCATCACAGGAGGAAAGTGTATGCATGTCTATCTCGGGTACCCAAGTCTGTTCAGAATTTGCATTCTCTTCACATATATTCCCTGAAATAAAGTAGGACTTGGATGTGCATATGATGTTTTCCCGAGTTTCCACAAAGGCAGAACATGTTCTTGTAAAGGCAAAGTTTCCTTGAAAAAGTATTTTCATCTTCCCAGAAACAAACTGATCGCAGACAAGGAGGATAGATTGTATGGAGTTTTATCCAGGTTGCATAAAACTCTTCTACCTATTATCATAACGAGGAGTAGGCTTAAAAGGTATTATACTGATGATTTAATTTTTACTCTATTACGGTGTTTTCATTCAAGATAAATCTTCACCCTCATCCCTTGTCAATAGGAACACTGGCACCAAATTTGTCCTAACATTAGAAGCAGGAAATGGGTTCGATGGGGTTGATAACTATGGTAGTTCTCAGTCACGTGCATCACAGCTCTTGCACAGTGCATACATCATCTCAGGATGCCGTAACAATGCAGTAACACAGTATCACTACTTCCATTTAGGATTAAGGAAACAAGATCAGAGAAGTGCTACGATATGAACAAAGCAGCAAAGCCAGTAAATGGCAGACTGGGTTTCAAATATCTATCTCATTACCCAATCCCCTGTTCCCACTGCCTGAGATGTTGATAACTTTACTTATTAGCATAGGCATGAGGGCTACATAAAGGGGTGCCAGTGTTTGTATTCTCATTTGATGTCTTCTTCCTATTACTTTCATAACATACAAGGACTTGTATTTGGAACCTACAGGAAAATTAATTCAAATGGTTTATAATGTATCAAGATATATCTAAAAGTAAGAAAAAATAGTTAGAAAAACACTATTTCCTATTTTCTATTCCTTCCTCCTCGAAAGAACTCTGTAATAGGAAAGTAAGTTTGAAGCAGCACAATTAACCTTATTGTGTATAAAAGGTTATTTGAATGAAAAGAAGCTAATCAGACTGACATAATACTCTCAGAAGCATCTTTGGCAAATCATTAAGATTTTTATATACTCGACTTTCTCAAAACTGATTATAAAATTAAAATTGACTATTAAAATTTTAACTAAGATTAAATCAGTATTTAATGGAAAGTATCTTTGTAAACACAGTATTGAAATACTTTGTGTACAAAATATGGATCTTCCGTTTAACTAGTTTTGAGAGAAATAAAAAGACGAGGCCATTTTTCTTATCCTTTTGCCTTAGAACAGTTAGTAGTGGACTGATACACTTTAAAGTCTGGTATTTTAGGTGACAAAAGAGTAAGTAACACTTCATCACTGTTTCAGAAAGAGGGTAAAAAACAAAATGGATAACCTTTACATGATCGATTATCTTTGCAAAATAATAATTTTTCTTCAAATGCCATACATAAATCATGTAAACAACGCATTATATTGTTGCTTGTATCATTTATCTATTTAATTCTATAGTCTTTTTTCTTTTCATCTGTGAATTATTTTAGTTTATTCAAGATTTATCTCTCACATATATTCAGTAGGACAAAAAAAGTTTCTATCACTTTTTAATAAATTATATTAGAACGTGTTGGTAACTTCAATTGAACAGACTATACAGGTAGACAAAGCAAAACTGGGAAGACATTGAATTATATAATGTCAAGGGTTCAAAATAGCCGAGGTAAAACCCAAAAGGACAGACAGTTTGCAAACCAGGAACACTCAAGCCTGAGCATGGAATGAGGCTCAGGGGTACACTGTTATAAAGCAGCTTATGTCGTGAGAAAGCAGTGACTTTTCCTTTTCACAGTGATTGGCTACAATATTACAGTTTTCAGTGGCTACCTCATATCAACCTTGAGAAACAGGTCAACTTTTGATTATTTCCAGAGGCACAAGAAAGAAATGATCCAGGTCAAGATAGCCTTACAAAATAAGCTAAATTAAACTGTTTGTATGATTAAGCTACTTTTTTCTGCTCGGGAAATTTTCAAGGCTGGTCTCTGTTTGTTTCTGTTTTTAACAACAGTATGCCCTTCAACGGACGAATGGATAAGGAAGATGTGGTCCATATACACTATGGAGTATTATGCCTCCATCAGAAAAGACGAATACCCAACTTTTGTAGCAACATGGACAGGACTGGAAGAGATTATGCTGAGTGAAATAAGTCAAGCAGAGAGAGTCAATTATCATATGGTTTCACTTATTTGTGGAGCATAACAAAAAGCATGGAGGACATGGGGAGTTAGAGAGAAGGGGGTTGGGGTAAATTGGAAGGGGAGGTGAATCATGAGAGACTATGGACTCTGAAAAACAATCTGAGGGGTTTGAAGTGGCGGGAGGGTGGGAGGTCGGGGTACCAGGTGGTGGGTATTATAGAGGGCACGGATTGCGTGGAGCACTGGGTGTGGTGAAAAAATAATGATACTGTTATGCTGAAAATAAATAAATGAAAGAAAAAAAAACAACAGTATGAGAAACATTCAGAAAGAGAATTATATGTAAAGATGCATTTATACTGCCAGTAAAACCTGAAACAAACTAATAATGCAAATATTTTAAGATAAGATCTATATCATTTTAATTAGAGAGCTTTTTTATAGAAACATTGTTAAGGGATTATTTCATAATGTAACAATAATTGTTGAACTAGAACTTCAATAATGAAGTTTAATTTTAATGAAGCATATATATATATGTGATATAATAAACCACAGAGATAAAGCATATAGATTAAATATAGTAAATCTTTTTTTTAATATTAAATATAGTAAATCTTTTAATGAAATAATTTCCTAGGAAACTTTAACATGTCCTGAAATTTACCTACTCCAAAAGTAAAAACTCTAACAAGACACTACACTACAAGTTCTATGATTTTGCTTATGCAAAGAAAAATATGCTTTTAAAAGTAGACCTAGAGAGAAAGGCAATATAAATTATATACCAAATAATCCTACATATTGAAAAGTAGTAACTAAATATACACAAAGTACATAGTGAAGTTGCCAACAAATAAGACCAATATTTTTTTCTAATAAAAAAAAAATTAAGACTGTCCCACAGTGCAACAAAGACTATGGGGCAACTTGGAGGCAATTTTGCTTTAGGAGACTTTTAGAGCATATATGAAAATTTGTGTCTGAAAATTAATGTTTATTAAAAACTGTGCCTCTCTAAGTAGGTGCCATCACACACTAACTAAAAATGGTGAAAGAAACCACCGTTCATTTGAACTGTCACAAATGTCCCTTATATGTACATAGAGCTGATATCTAACTACGTGACCTTAATCCTACATCTTTTCAGAAATATTTGTTTATTCATTTTCCCTTTAAAATTTACCCTGGAAAGAAACACTGAAAAGCTTAACTTAGTTTTAATGCATACTTGGACTTTATCTGGCTGTCCTTGTTTGTGGAGGAAGTCTAACCATAATTTTAGTCTAGCTTGGGGAACAACTACCCAAAGGGATATAAAGCAAGCAATAGTAACTGTTCAGTGAGCTATGCAAATCAATGAGGTGAAACTATTTTATAACTCTAAATTGATTTTCCTTGCCAATTAATTCCTATTTGGTTACTCATTATTAGTCATTTTGTTTATGTTCTATTACATTTAGTTTGTCACTTCTTCCATGAGTGTTCCAAGTGCCAGGAATTGACTTTCTGAAAGTTATTATCTTTAAAAATAGTATTACGAAAAAAATTAAAAAGAAAGAAGATAATCATTGATGATTACAATTAAAATCTAAACTGTGAAATTTATGGAAGCCCCTTATAAAAAACTGCCTTAAAAAGAATTAGAGTGAGTAATTTTAGATTTAGTTCTGCTTTGTTTAAAAAACAGATTGAATACTAAAATATTATAAATAGATGGCTTAGAATTGAACCACATATTCATTGACCATCTGCCTATATTCT
The DNA here is from genome assembly GCF_009829155.1 of Mustela erminea. Lineage (NCBI taxonomy): Eukaryota > Metazoa > Chordata > Mammalia > Carnivora > Mustelidae > Mustela > Mustela erminea. The sequence continues at coordinate 90,717,272 of NC_045618.1, forward strand.
AATTTAAACAGTTGACTATCCTAATTTCTGGGAAGAAAATCTTAATAGTAATCCAGGGTTAATTTTATAGGACTTCAATCACTGAAGAAATAAGAATAACTGAATAAGAACTTAGAGCTTTTACAGGTAGAAAAATTCAGCAGTTTCTTTAAAAAATCTGCATATAATTATAAAATCCCACAGTTGCATTCTAGGGTCTTTATGTCAAAGAAATAAAAACTTATGACCACACAAAAACCTACACACAAATGTTCATAACAACTTTATTTGTAATAGGCAAAAATTGGACTCATTTGTAGGGAAATGTTAAACTGTGGTACATACATACAATGAAATCCTATTTGACAATAAAAAGGGAGGAAATGTTGGTACACACAACTACTTGGATGGATCCCAAGGAGATTATGCTGAATGGAAAAAAGAAGCCAATCCCAAAAGATCTAGTGCTTTTTTTTTTTTTTTAAGATTTTATTTATTTGTCAGAGAGAGGGAGAGAGAGCGAGCACAGGCAGACAGAATGGCAGGCAGAGGCAGAGGGAGAAGCAGGCTCCCCGCCGAGCAAGGAGCCCAATGTGGGACTCGATCCCAGGACGCTGGGACCATGACCCGAGCCGAAGGCAGCTGCTTAACCAACTGAGCCACCCAGGCGTCCCTCTAGTGCTTTTTTAAAACAATATTTCAAATTTTTATTTAAATTCTTAAGTAACACATAGTGTAATATTAGTTTCAGGAGGAGAATTCAGTGATTCATCACTTATATATAACACTCAGTGCTTGTCCCAGTTAAATGTCCTCCTCAACCCACCACCCATTTACTGCATCTCCCACCCACCTCCACTCCAACAGCCCTATTTGTTCTCTGTAAGAGTCTGTTTTATGGCTTCTCTCTCTCTTTTTTTCACACCTATGTTCTTCAGTTTTGTTTCCTAAATTTCCACATACCAGTGAAATTATATGGTGTTTGTCTTTCTTGATTGATTTATTTTTGCTTAGCTTAATATACTCTAGCCAAATGGTAAGATTTAATTCTTTCTGATGGCTAAGCAATATTGCAGTATATATATATATATATATATATATATATATATATATATATATATCACCTCTTCTTCACCCATTCATCAATCAATGGACATTCAGGCTCTTTCCATAATATGTTTATTGTAGATAATGTTGTTATAAACATCAGGGGGAATGTGCCCCTTTGAATCAGTATTTTTTGTATCTTTTTGGGTAAATACCAGTAGTGTAATTGCTGGGTTGTAGGGTAGTTCTATTTTTAACTTTTTGAGGAACTTCAGTATTGTTTTTCAGAGTGGCTACACCAGACTATTACTCATCCGTAAAAAAGAATGAAATCGGGGCACCTGGTGGCTCAGTCATTGGGTGTCTGCCTTCAGCTCAGGTCATGGTCCCACGTTTCTGGGATCAAGCCCCACATTGAGCCCACTACTCAGCGGAAAGCCTGCTTCTCCTCTCCCACCCCCCTGCTTGTATTTCCTCTCTCGCTGTGTCTCTTTCTGTCAAATAAATAAATAAAATCTTAAAAAAAAAAAAAAATGAACTCTTACCATTTGCAATGATGTGGATAGAACTAGAGTGTATTATGCTAAGCCAAAAAGTTAGTCAAGAGAAAGACAAATACTATACGATTTCAATCATATGTGGAGTTTAAGACACAAAACAGAAGGATATAGGGGAAAGGGGAAAAAGAAAAGAGGGATCAAACATAGGACTCTTAATTATAGAGAACAAACTGAAGAGGATTGTGGGAGGGGAGGGGAGTGGAGGAATGGGTTCAGCGGGTGATGGTATTGAAGAGGGTACTTACTGGGATGAGCAATGGGTGTTATATGTAAGTGATGAATCACTAAATTCTACTCCTGAAACTAATATTATACTATGTGTTACTTACTAGAATTTAAATAAATTTATTTAAATAAATTTAAATAAATAAAGTTAGCATTTGTCTGTAAGGATTATTATTCACATGCTAATGACACATTTGTCCATAGACAAATGTAATTAATTCAGAAAAACATGGATAATTTTCAAAATGACAAACATAGATCCTAACTCACAAAACAATCTCAACCACTAGCTATCCTACACCACAAAACACAGTGTTCAAGGATACTACATGAATTGAACAGTGGCTTTATATCTAATCTGGACCCTTGAAACATTGTTTCATTTCTTTTTTTTTTTTAAGATTTTATTTATTTATTTGATGGAGAGAGAGATCACAAGTAGGCAGAGAGTCAGGCAGAGAGAGAGAGAAGCAGGCTCCCCACTGAGCAAAGAGCCCGATGCGGCGCTCGATCCCAGGACACTGAGATCATGACCTGAGCAGAAGGCAGCGGCTTAATCCACTGAGCCACCCAGGTGCCCCTTGTTTCATTTCTTAATACTTCAATCTTAATACTTCAGTGTATTAAAAATATTTAAGTTATTTACACAATTCCACATTGAAATGTTATAAATATATTTATTGAAGTCATTGAGGCAACTGATGTTGTCAGTGTTTTGTGTATATTTTTAGAAACCGTTCATATATATAGAATAGTTTATTTATGTTATAAATATTTGATTTAGAAAGAAATTTTATTGTTAAATTATTTATAACAATATATATGTATCTTTTATCACTAACAATTTTGTATATAGGTAATATATTCACATAATTCAGAGTATAATTCAGAATTAATGAGATATACAATGAAAAGTGTGACCTTCGCATTTGTCTGCCAGAAAATAACTTTCTTCATTAAAGATAATATTGTCAAATTTTAAAAAATTTCTCCAGAAATATGTAATATATTTAATGATAAATAGGAACATATGTTATATGATTTTTAATACATGCATCATAGTTTAATAAATAAAGATTTTTCTTTTAATTTTAGAGAGACAGAGCCTGACTGGGATGGAGGGGCAGAGGAAGCAGGATGGAGAGAGTCTTATGCAGTCTTCACACCCAGCATGGATCCCAATGGGGGGCTCAATCTCACAACCCTTAAATCATGACCGAACTGAAATCAAGAGTTGAACACAACCCACTGAGCCACTCAGGTGCCCCAATAAATATAAATTTTGATTTTTATTTTTCATTTAGCATATACTGGAAGACTTTGTGTTATTACAAAAAGAGATGCAGTGGGTTTTTTTTTGTTTTTGCTTTTTGTGTTTTTTTGGTCTATATCTCTCCTAGTTCATGATAATGCAATGTTCTGTTTAACCACACTTTTCTGAGGGATATATAGGTTGCTTCCAATTATAATTCTGCAAAGAATAAAAATGGTATCTCCATGTAGTTTTACTTTATATATGTATTTTTGCTGTATGTGAAATAGAGCACCATTTCAAACTCTTAAGGATTATTGTATTTCTTTATCTTATAAATGTACCTTCTTGTTAAATTGCATCATAATTGGTTTTTGTCTAATGACAATAATGAGCTCTCTTTAATATGAAATGCCTTAGGCTGCTTTGTTGAATATAAGTTGTTTTTTTCCTATATTTTTTGTTCAGTTGATCCTCCAGTGAATAAAATTATCCAGAGAATAAAACTATTCAAAATATGTTTTCCCGGGGCACCTGGGTGTCTCAGTGGGTTAAAGCCTCTGCCTTCTGCTCTGGTCATGATCCCAGAGTCCGGGGATCAAGCCCCACATCAGGCTCTCTGCTCCGTGGGGAGCCTGCTTCCTCCTTTCTCTCTCTCTCTCTCTCTCTCTGCTTGCCTCTCTGCCTACTTGTGATCTCTCTCTGTCAAATAAATAAATAAAATCTTTAAAAAATATATGCTTTCTGGCCACAATAGAATTCAATTAGAAATCAATAAAGAAAGATCTCTAGGAATTGACTAAATATTTAGAAACCAATTAACAAACATAAATAATCCATGACTCAAGAAAGAAAATAAAAAAGAAATATAAAAGTATTTAGTCAAAAGAAACAAAATCATCATAATGAAATGAAAAAGAAAATATGATCATATGACCATCTTTATAGATACATAAAAAGCATTTGACAAATCTAATATTCATTCTTGATTTTTAAAGAAGGACTAGTTAATCTCTTCAATCTGGTAAAGATATAAACATGAAAAAAATATATCTATTCAGTTAATGTTTGACAAACTTACAAAGGCAATTCAATTAAGAAAAGATGGTCTTTCAAAACAGGTGCTAGATTGATTGTACATCCTTTTGAGACAAAATTAACTTTTATACTTTGCACCAGGAGGAAAATAAACTCAAAATGAACCAGAAATTATAAATGGAAACCTAAAACTATAAACATCTAGAAAAAAAAAAGAAGAAAAAAATCTTTGTGATCTTGGGCTCGGCAAAAATTTCATAGATATAATAATAAGACACTTTCTATATTTTTAAATGATAAAATTAATTTCATCATAATTAAGAACCACCATTCTTCAAAAAACACTGTTAAATAATGGAAAGACAATACAGAGAGCCTTGCAGGAAAAATTTGCAATCATATATATGCCAAAAAATGTTGAGTGGAATATAGAAAGAACTTTCTAAACTCAATAATAAAAAAGCAAATGATACAAATGGGTAAAAAAATTTCAACAGTCACTTCACTATAGCAGATATATGAAAGGTGAATAGGCATACTAAAAATTTCTCAGCATCATTAGTTACTGGAAGTGAAATTAAAAACACATGAGTTACAGGACACCTGGGTGGCTCAGTAAGTTAGGCATCTGCCTTCAGCTCAGGTCATGATCCCAGGGTCTTGGGATCCAGCCCTCTATCAGGCTCCCTGTTCAGTCCCAAGTCTGTTTCTTTCCTTCTTCCTCTGCCCTTCCCCCTGCTTATGCATGTGCTTTCTCTCAAATACATAAATAAAATCTTTTAAAAAATATGAGTTATCACTGCAAACTTATTAGCTTGAATGAAAGCAAAAATAATGATCATACAAAGGGTTGCTGAGGGTGTGAAGGAGCATGGATTGTCATACTATGCTGGTGAGAATGTAAAATGATAGATTGCTTTATAAAATTATTTGTAGTTTCTTGAAAAGTTAAACATATGCATAAAGTCACTCAGCCATTCCATGCCAAGGAAAGCATAGATCCATACTTGTATATAAGTATCCATTAGCTGTTTTATTTGCAATAACCCCAAAATGGAAACAACACAACTATCCATGAATATGTAAAATGGATAAAAAACTTATAGTATGTTTATGAAATAGAATGGTAATCAAAAATAAAAAGTAATGAGCTAGTGACACACTCAACACGGAAAAACCACAAGATAATTATGTTGAGTGAGCAGAGACAGACCAGAAAAAGAATACATACCATAGGATTACATTTATACAAACGTCTGAAAAATGAACTATTTTATAATGATAAAAAGCAGATAATTGGCCATCTCTGGGTGGGGTGAGGTTGGGTGTAGCAGGGAAAGGGCTGACAGAAGAACTACAAAGATTCAGGAAGAAACCTTTGGACATGGTGGATGTCTTTATTTTTTCAATTGTGGTGATGGTTTTATGAGTGTATGTGTCCAAACTTATATTGTATAATTAAGTCATACTCAGCTTATTGTATGTCATTTATACATCCAGAAAAATACTACTCTGAGATGGCCCCTAAAATAAGTCTTGTGGGAAAAAATAAACCAGCCTCCATGTGAGAGTAAACAGTACCCTGGCACTTATTGGGATCTTTCAGATGTGCAGTAAATCATACTTTTAAGACATAGTGACCAGGCAGGATTTAGTAGACTTATAATAAAGTAGCCTCAGGTTTGTTGCTTAAGACCTAAATTTTGCATAATATCATGGTATATTTGAAACTCAGAATTAGAGCTACCAACCTGGGGGGAAAAAAAAAGTTTCTGTGCTTCTTTTGAGAAATGTAGTCTGAAAGAAGAAATCTGGATAGCTGTGATTTTCTGTGATTTTTAATGTATTAAAAGGAACATGGAAATACAGCAAGTTTTAATACTTCAGCTATGGTGATGAAAAGCTCCTGATAATTAAAAACATTTTTTTTCTTTGATAGGGGCCTAATGATCTAGTTTTATTTTGACTTCCACCTTATATTAATGTAGCTTTATAGAGTGCATTTGCTCTAATTTATACACACACACACACACATACATCTATAGGTAGAATCCCTATATAAAATGGATCCAACTAGTAGTTCCTAACATATTTCTTGTTATAACTCTCTGCTGAAATTTACATGAAGAAACATAAAATAAAAATTCAAAACTAAAACTAACAGCTGAGCCTGTTATCTGAACTATTTCCCTATCTTTATAACTCTATTGTAAATAGTGCAAAATTACCAGGATGAAAAACAGTGGAAAGTTGCTATCTCAGAGCCTCTAACATGGTTCAAAAACACAAAGGATGTGCAAATAAGAAAATCAATTCCTTTGTGGCAGGACCTGAATTATTATTTTTTTAAGGAAGAAAGGATTATTTTCCTCTCACAAGGAGCATTCCCTTTTTCTTTATGTACTTTCCAGCAGATATATAAATAGAAAAAAAAATGATTGGAAGATATATTCTGGGGAATTTAAATTTAGGGAGTTTATCCTCAATTAGGTAAAAACAAATTAAAAATATGAGATTACAGATTCCCAATCCAATCGATGTGCTGGAAAGCCAGGAAATACAGAATGAAGACAATCTTGGCTCTGTCCTATGAAACCACAGGAGACTGCTGCAAATTTGCACTGTGGGGATGTAGTTCTCCATGGGACTCTTATCTTTCTGTCCATCTTGTCAGCAGAGGTACTGATGTCCCTCCGTTGCAGACTACTTTTCCAAAGATGTTTATAAAATAAACAGCCTCAGGAGAGAGAGTTTTTCTTTGCTACAGAGGGTTGGTTTGTTTACTACTGTTAGAGTACAATAAAGATATATATATTTTTTTTTTCTGGAGCAAATGTTGGGCAGGTTTGCTTGCATCCAGTTATAACAGACTAGAATTCCCTAATTTTAGGGTTCACCTGTAATGTCACAAACCAAACGTGTGTGCACATATTCCTCCAAGCTCACCAGGGACCTGGAGCCCATAGGAAACTGGCATGAACATGAAGGTCCTGCTGCCTGCTGTATATTAATAGACTTTACCTCTAACTCAGGAGTCTTCTGTCTTGCATGAAACTCTAACAGGCTAGCTTGCCAGCTTGCAAATAGGGTAAAATTCAGACTCTTCAGAGTTCTTGATATGCTTAACATGGAGATATCCCCTAGAACCTCTTCCATATGGTTGTGGATATGGAAGGAGGTTTAATCTACAGATGAAAGAACAAAATCAGGCCAAAAGGCAATGACCACAATCTAGGGTTTATAGTCATTGACCCCTAGTCCAAGTAAAACAAAACAGGAAAAGACATATACATGCATATGTAATATATAGGGGTTATAAAATACTTTCACAGAAATATCTTAAAATAACTTATTTCTGAAAAGCATTACTGCCAGAACATCCTGGATCATTATTTCCATATTCTTTTTGTGTCTTAAGATAATGTAAAAACTTTATATATGCAAATACTTTAAAAGCTACTACTGGGACACCAGGGTGGCAGAGTCATTTAGGCATCCGATTCTTGGTTTCAGCTCAGGTTATGTTCTCGGGGTTCTGGGATGGAGCCCTGCATCAGGCTCCCTGCTCAACATAGAGACTGCATGAGATTCTCTCCCTTTCTCCCTCTGCCCCTCCCACATATGCTCACTCTCTCTCTCTCTAAAATAAATAACTTTTAAAATCTTAACAAAGCTACTACTCACACACATACAGTTTTTTATATGAATTTATAACTGAAGACATAATCCCATAGAACAAATGTTAAGAATTAAAAAATAGAGTCTTCATTTTTAGAGTCAGTGATACAATTGTACTTGATAATGTCACTCAATTTGCTGAAGATACCCATTAATTCATTATAGTCTAACATAATCCTGGAACAAACAGCTTCATAAATCAAACAAAATGAAATAGGAAGGCAATGGAGTGATTAGGCACTGAAATCAGAAATCCTACTTTTGAATATCAAAACTTAATCTGTGAGAGTACGACAAATTACATAATTTTTCAGACCCTTATTAACCTTAAAGATAAAGGATTGTGTAGGAAACAAATTGACCATGAACAGTATTACAGTTTTTGTTCCTTGGAGCCAGGAGTAGAGACAGATTTTAGAATTCATTTATTAGGAAGTAAAATTTCTGAAGAGAATGCATTTTCCCTTGAGAGTGAAAAAAGTCAAACTTTGGTGCTAGATTAACAAAGATTCATATAGTCACAAAGAAAATTCTGGGATATTAAAGTATTTTGCATTCTTGAGATAAACCTCAATTAGTAATGATATATTATTATTTTTATATTTTTGGATCAAAATGCTAAACTTTGGTTAAGAATTGTTGCATCTATGTTTATAAGGGGTATTTATCTATAGGGTTCTTTTCTTGTTTTTTCTTTACTTTTGCTTTTGGTATGAAAATAATGCTTCCTCATAGAATATATTAGTGATTGTCCCATCTCTTATTTTCTGAAATAATTTATGGGAAATTGGCATGATTTCTTCCTTTTGTGGTGGGAAGAATCATCAAGGGAAGCAATGTGGAATTAAAGATTTTTGTAGGTATACTTTAAACTACAGTTCCAGTTTATTTGTTTGTTTGTTTTACACCTATAGGATTATTCAGTTCTTTTTCTTTCGTGTGTGAGCTTTGACAGTTGGTGTCATTCAAGGATCTTCCATTTTATCTAATTTACCTTATTGTTATAAATTAGTGTTGACGATTAACTTATTATCTTTTAATTATCATATATGTGATGTCACTTATCTTTTTTGATAATGGTAATATGATTATTTGTTTGTTTGTTCGGTTTTGGTTTGATTTGGGTAGTGTTTCTCACTGGCAGAGAAGATAGGCAATTTTGCCTCTTAGGGAACAGTTGGCAGTATTTCTGAATTCTTGGAGATGCTCCTTTTTCTGGTCACACCTAAAATGGCATCTAGTGGGTAGAAGCAGGGATATTTCTAAACATCCTACAATACACAGAACAGTCCACCTGACAAATAATTCTTCAGCCTAAACTGAGAGCGAGAAACACTGGCATTTTGTATCGACTATGTTATTGGTTACACCCAATGTCTTTATTGTTTCCTTTCTTCTGTTTACTTTGTGTCTAATTTGTATTTCTTATATTATTATTTTCTTACGATGGAACCTGGTTATTCTTCTGTTCTAATGTTAGTGTTTAATGCTATTCATTTCTGTTCAGCACTGTTTTTGCTGATTCTCACAGTTTGTTTTATATACTTCATTTTCTTTCAGTTCATATATTTTCTAATAGACATCATCATTCTTCCTTCAACACTTACGTTATTCTTGAAACTTAGTTTAAAAATAGTTGATTTTTAAAAAACACATTTGTTATTGATATATAATTTCATTCATTGTAATAAGAAAACATACTTTGTATGATATAACTCTGTATAGAGACTTGCTTACAGCCCATAATCTGGTACACTTTGGTAAATGATCAAATTGCACATTGAATAATTATGCATCCTACTGTTGTTGAATAGAGTGTTCTACAAAGACTAAGAAAAGTTGATTGATACTATTGTTCAGGTCTACTATATTCTTACTGATTTTCTATTTGAACTATCAATTTGAGAGCAGGTGTTGAGATCACCAATAATTCCTTGCCTATTTTACCTTTCTTCTTTTTGTGCTTTTATAACTTTGTTTCTTTCAGCTTTGTCAATAGGTGTTTTGGACTTCATGTTGTTTTTTAATTGCATCCTTAATTATTATTATTACAAGTATCTTATTTTTAGTCATATTCTTTCTCTTTCTGATATTAATATAACCAGTCTTCATTCTTTTCATTAGTATTAGTATGACATATATTTTCAATTTTCTTTTTTACCATAAGCTGCTGATGTCTTTTTTACAACAGATTTCATGTGTACAACTTATAGTTGCTTCTTGGTGTGTTATTAACCCGGCAATCTTTGATTTTAGTTGCAGTATTTGATTGGGGTTTAATTTACTTTTAATGTGAGAATTGGCTTGGTTGTATTTAAGTCTACTTCCATTCTACTTATTCAATCTTTTTTTTTTCTCCTTTTGGTTCTATTTTCTCTTAGATGAAGTGAATATTATTTAAAGTTCATTTTCCTCATTATTAGCTTATTATCTTTACCTGATTTTATTACTTGCTTTAGGGCTTATGTTATAAATTTTCAACTTATCAAAGACTACACTCAAGAGATGTTATAATATTTTGCTACAGTATAAAATTGTACAAATTCATACTTTCATTTCTCTCCTCCTGCCCTTTGTGCTATTGTTGGCATATATTTTCCTCTAGGTATTCCTTTTCCCTAGGTGATTTTCTCATAGGTAATAAAAGATACTCAACATCCACTGTGTTTTAGACACTATGCATTATATTCTAGGCATGTATTCTAACTTAGCTCTCATAGCCTCATGAGATAACAATCACTACTTTCATTTTTTCAGGTGTGAAAACTGCAGCTCAAAGATATTATATATAATCTACCTAAGTCAGATATCTACTAAGTAGGGGAAATGAAAATCAAATTCGGGTTTTTATAATTCTAAAACCTAAGTTTGTGTTTATTATATACCACCCTTTTTAGTATTTGTTGAAAGAACAAATGAATTTCTAAATCATTGTAATTTGAGGGACAAAAGAAAGGTATTCTGATTTCCAAAATATTTACATTTGCTTTGCTTTATAATACCTAAAATTTTTATAAGTAGAACATATCCCTTCAGTTTAAAATGATAAGCAGCTAAATATAGCACCCACAATGTTTACTAAGAATGTCAGTGGACATGGGAATGGTTAATTAATAAATCAAGATGCTTTGATGCTCTAATGCTCGAAAAATGTTTAGTGACTATTGTACACACATACATAAGAAGAGAAGCACTATAGAGAAAGCAGATCTGTTTTCTCCTAGTCCCAGTGAAGGCATGGTATGTTCAAACGTAGCCCTGTAGCCATCCCCGCAGGCAACGAAGAATCAGAATTCAATACAGGGCTGGAGTGAGGTATTTCAGAGATGAATGAGTGAAGCTGGAGGTTAGTACTCTGAAGACTGACACACACAGCCTATTGGAGACGCTGCTGATAAACTGCTTATATGAGCACATTTATGCACATGAAATATAGATGAGAGGATTGGCAAACATTTTTTTTTTTTTATTTCCAGCATAACAGTATTCATTATTTTTGCACCACACCCCGTGCTCCATGCAATCCGTGCCCTCTATAATACCCACCACCTGGTACCCCAACCTCCCACCCCCCGTCCCTTCAAAACCCTCAGATTGTTTTTCAGAGTCCATAGTCTCTCATGGTTCTTTAAAATTACTTTGTGGGATTTGAATACCATTCCATAGGACATCAGCATCCTAGCCATAACATAGCAAGTAGCGTAACAGGTGAGGCAGGGTTCTCCTTCCTTGCTTAATCAGGATTACAATGAGAGAGAAATGAGGGAGTTTGGGGGGAAGGTACAGGCGATGCTGATTTGCTAGAGTGAAATCAGAGCTAACTAGAACAGTAGAAGGGAACTGGAGGACTAAGTGAAATGTGAGTAAATTGACTTTGTAAAATTAGATTTGATTGACTTTGTAAAATTAGAAACCGTGGAAATCAAGGCATGCGAAGGAAAGAGAATGCTCTGAGTATCACGTTGGAAGTGGAAGTTTCCTATAATTACAGTGTCAGGTTGTGCCAGGTAGATGCATAGCTGAAATGTGTTGGTGATGGAAGCCATTTAGATGAAGGATCCTCAGGTATGATGAGAGAAACTGATGGCTTTGAGTTTTTAACTGACCTTTTGTTAAACCAAACTTAACAAATATTTACTTACTGAATTTAGGACAGTCATGGATCAGCATCTTAAGAAGTAATAAACAAAAATATGCATACGAACACGAAATGACTATGGAATCAAGGTTTTTTGCATAACTAACTGTTCCACCTTGTATGAAGCATCTTAAACTTTTCTTTTGTACAACTAGATTTGATTTCCCAGGAAATACCCATTTCTTCAGTCTCAATGTTAAACTAATTTTTATTCATCATCACCATTAAGTTATATAAAATGCTATATATACTAAATGAAAATATTGAAAGAACAGTTATGATTATTGAAATATATAATTAGAATTTTAGGAGAACTAAATTTTAGGAGAACTTTTTTTAAAGAACTGTTTTTTTAAAACATTAGATGGATTATATGTATATGTTATGTAAATGCACATGTGTATGTGTATATATATGTAAATATATTTTTCTGATCTTAATTGATAAGAGATATTAAAATATTATCTTATGAGTCTTTAAAATAACCCAAAGTTTGGGATGCCTGGCTCAGTTGTTAAGCATCTGCCTTCAGCTCAGGTCAGGATCCCAGAGTCCTGGGATCCAGCCCCACCTCGGGCTCCCTGCTTGGCAGAAAGCCTGCTTTTTCCTCTCTCACTCCCCCTGCTTGTGTTCCCTCTCTTGCTGTGTCTAAATTTACTAAATAAATTTTAAATATTACTAAAAAACAAACAAACAAACAAAACTGATAAAATAACCTGAAGTTTATAATACTAACAAGACAAGTCACTATCCCTGCATTGTTGGGATTTTTTTTTTTTTTTCTATTTTAAGTGTTTCCGGGGTGGTGGGTGGCTCAGTTGTTTAAGCATCCTATTCTTGATTTCTACTCAGGTCATGATCTTGTGGGTGGAGGGGTTGCCCTGTGTGGGGCTCTGTGCTCAGTGGGGAGTCTGCTTGAAGATTCTCTCTCTGTCTCCCTCTGCTCCTCCCCCAGCTCACACTCACACCCTCTCTCTGTTGCTCTAAAATAATAAATCTTTTAAAAAAGGAAAAAGAAAGAATTCTATACATATTTTTAAGGGTAGAAGAAGAAGGGAGATCTTCTGTCCTTGTTTAACTGCCTGACTGGAACTGGAAGTGAGGGGTTGTCCAAGAGAAATAACAAAGTGTGCCTCAAACTTGTTTTCAGGTAACAGGGTCTCTATTTCAGAGAAAGGTGGTGTAGAACTACTGTCTGTTCTATTTATAATTGGAAACACTATCTTGTGGCTCCTATTAATTAATCCAGATTAGATTACTTCATCAAGATAATAACATTTTTCAGTGGTATGTTAGCAGGTTTTCATAATAATTCGAACCTATGGTGCAGACTAGGCATTCCTTTCTCCCTACTATATGACTTGGGGAACACAGACCACAAAGTTTCATTTATTTCTTATGAAGGTGTTATATAATCTCTTCCTATTCTGGGTGATTTATTTGGTTGGGAGCTCCAACTATATTTTTAGTGTTTTACTAAGCCTGATAATTACTACATGATTGTCGTTTAACCCTTTCTCCAGTTTTAAGTTACTACATCGAAAACATTTTCCATGACCTCCTAGGCCTTGGTCAGTTCTATCCTTTCTCCTTCAGCTATACTGGAGCTCCTCAATTAAAAATGTGTCATTTTACTTTATAGCTTTATGTTCATTTTGTAGTATACTGATATAACTTAGAAAAAAGTCAAAAGAGCCAGTCTTATAAGTGGGGTGTTTATATCTTTGCTTTTCCAGAAATAGCCTCATTTTTAACTGTATCAGTATCCTCTTTCACAGACACTCAAAGTGTCCTAATTTGGGTGAGAAATGATACATGTTATTACTACACGTATAAAACCTAGACCCCTAACAGCTACCACAAGGTTAGTTAAACAGTGATCACTCAATAAAGATTTGTGGAACCAATCAATCAATCAATAATAAAATCAATGAAAAAACTGACCACACTCATCCTTAATTCTGTTTTTGAAAAACATATTTTGGAAAGTCCTGTTTTAAACAGTTGATCCCTCACCTTACACTCACAACAGAAAAGGAAGCAGAAAATAACAGACTAACATGTCTTGAGCCAAAACTTGTGAACATTTTCATATATTACTTGAGAGAAAACTATTTCTGCAATTCACATGAAGAGTTACCTATTTTCTGTTTACTTCTTTTTCTGCCTTTCTTTCTCTTTTGTTCCCCTTTCTGTCTCTCTTTGATTCTTTTTTAGTGGCTTGTTATGTTTCATAATTCTTCCTGGTATCAGTGCAGATAAGACTTTAAAGATCTTTATGCTGTGCCTCTGTTAAGTAGAAAAATATTTCACTTATAGCTTTCAGTACTTCCTATCTATTTCTTTTTGAAGAATTTGGTCATGAATTATACATACTAGCACAGTATGAAATATTCAACTCGTGTCCTTTCATTCCAATTCAACCTACCAAACAAAGAAAGAGTGGTTTGAACATAGAAAAGAAAAGGTCTGATAGTCATATGCCAGAACTATTTAATAGCGTTTTTTTCCTTAGGAAGGCCCAAATGAAAAACCGAGCATAACTAGATTTCATACACTCAGTGTAACTCATGTAAGTTATTAAATTAACTGAAACAGAATCGTGGCTTTAAGAGTTGTTTTTTTAAACTTAGAGAAATAGTAATTATTGTTGCAAAAGTGAATTATCATTACATAAGGCCACACTTAGACATATTTTAAGAAATTTGGAAAAATTAATGTAGATTTATTAGGTCAATAACTACTTTTTAATTAGTTAACTGAAGATCTTCACTATCCAATTGAATTGGTAATGATTGATTATTCTGTCTAGATTCTTTACAATGAAAAGTTTCTTACACCATATCTTCTAAATCTAGAAACAGTGAAGTCCTTTTCCTGTTACTGAGGAATTCTGAATTATATCTGAGGAGAATGAATTCAGGTTACTGCTGGCAAAATCTTCCTTAGGGAAAGCACAGTATAATATTCTTCATTAAGTTAACTTGCCCCGCAGACAGAAAATCTTCAGTTATTCTCTTTGTATAAACCAGTGAATTCAGGATTTGTGTGTTCTTTTTTTTAATCCAACTATCAGGGGCAAATGCATTTTATTCATTAATGAAAAGTAATTTTCCTACATCTCCCTGTAAATTTCCTACATCTCCCTGATGTAGAGAAATAAATGGAAGACAATCAAAACAAGCAAAACAAACAATAAATTTGTGAGGTCTTCTTGCTTATTTACGTCATATCAACTACTCCCAGAAAATGTTCAATGAATGTTAAAAATCTAGATTGTTTGTGGTTACAACTTTTCTGTTTAAGACTTTGTGGTTTGGAAATTATTTGATTTTAAATTGACTGCCACAAATATAAACTCAGTCATCCTATTCAATGGAAACATTTTTGTTTTCATATTAAATAATTTAGGTTTGGGGCGCCTGGGTGGCTCAGTGGGTTAAAGCCTCTGCCTTTGGCTCAGGTCATGATCCCAGGGTCCTGGGATCGAGCCCCACGTCGGGCTCTCTGCTCATCGGGGAGCCTGCTTCCCTTCCTCTCTCTCTCTGCTCACCTCTCTGCCTACTTGTGATCTCTCTCTTTCAAATAAATAAATAAAATCTTAAAAAAAAATAATTTAGGTTTTTTGTTTTTATTTTAAATATCTAATTTAGCTTGCCTGAAAATCTTTTCTTCAAGCTAAAGAGTTACTTGTGGTTGAGAATCTCTAACAATATAATCTTGGATATATATTTAAGACCTCAGAGTGATCCTTTTTCATTCCTGTTAAATATGATATAGTATCCTCCAAATTCTGAAGGCTTTTAATTCTATTTGATATTATTTCTGTTCATTTCAAAATTACTTAATTAAACATTAGTTTTACACTAATATTTAATGGAGCATTTTACAAATTGTATTACATTTTTTATTCTTCTGTCCCTAGCCACTGAATCTAACATAAACACAAAAAATGAAAATGATCTTAAGTAATTTAAATTTTATCCTTGTAAGAAGTATTTAAAGAGCACTGATTACACACCAGCATTTGTTTTTAACACCTTTATATGGATGTCATATTAGTCAATGTTTTCTAAAAAACAGAACTAATAGGAGATGATTGATGACAGATAGATGATAGGTAGATGATAGATAGAGAGATGACAGATGATAGATAAATTATTTATTATAAATTATTAATTATAGATAAATGGAGATACATATATATGAAAAGAATTATAGGAAATTGGTTCATATCATTAGGGGGTAGAGAGTCCCACAGTCTGTCATCTGTAAACTGGAGAATAAGGGAGACGATGGTGTAATTCAATCTGAGTCAGAAGGTCTGTGAACCAGAGCAGCTGATGGTGTTAAGTGCAAGTCTAAAAGCACTGAAAGAGCGGACTGAATGGTGTAATTCAAGACCTGAGTTCAAAGATCCAAGAAGTGCCAGTGTCTGGGGGCAGGAGGAGATGATACCTCAGCTCAAACAAAAAAAGCTATTCGTCCTTATCTCTAACTTTTGTTCTATGCATGGCCCTCAACAGATAAGATGACGGCCACCGGCAGTGGTGAGGACAATCTCCTTTAGTCACTGTTCTAGTTCAAATGCTCATCTCTTCTGGAAGCACCCTCATAGCCACAAGCAGAAATAATAATTTACCAGCTGTCTGGGCATCCCTTATTCCAGTCAGGTCGATGCATTAAAATAAGCCATCACAGATGTATTATTTAATGCCTCTCCTTGAAGACCTCCTTCAGTCATCTCAAACTAACAGTATTATTTTTGTCCTTGTTTGATCTTACACATTTCTTTTCCATCCAGATGATTTTTCCCACTTTAACTTTGTGCCTGCCAATTCTGTCTTTTAAAGTTTTCTGACTATCTTTCAACAAGCTCATGGCTATTTTATTTTATTTCGCTAATGGCTATTGAATGTTGAAGACTGCAACTTGTTTTCATTCTAGTTGTTTTACTAAAATTTTTTGTCCAATGAGCCCTTATTTTGTCATGGTGGACTTTTTCTCCTGTTATAATCCATATTCTTTCTTTCATTTATTTATTTTATTTTATTTTTTTTTAATTTTTTATTTTTTATAAACATATATTTTTATCCCCAGGGGTACAGGTCTGTGAATCACCAGGTTTACACACTTCACAGCACTTACCAAAGCACATACCCTCCCCAATGTCCATAATCCCACCCCCTTCTCCCAAACCCCCTCCCCCCAGCAACCCTCAGTTTGTTTTGTGAGATTAAGAGTCACTTATGGTTTGTCTCCCTCCCAATCCCATCTTGTTTCATTGATTCTTCTCCTACCTATGATCTATTAGTTATTTTTTATTATTCCAGGTTGTTTGGAGCACATTATCATTGTGCCTCTTTAATTACCCTGGTGGACTATTTTTTTTTTTTTTTGCTGTTTATCATTGTTATTATTATTAATAACACTAAACTCTTTTACTGTTGTACTAGTTTCCTACTTTACAGCAAACTACCACAAATTTAGGAACATAAAACAATACCCTGTTATTATCTCACAGTTGTGTAGGTCAGAAGTGTGGGCGAGCTCTATTGAATTTTCTGCTTGCAGTCTTCGAAGGCCAAACTTAAAGTCTTGGTCCAACTAGACTTTTAACAGGAGGCTCTGGGGAAAATTCTGCTTCCACCCTCATTCAGGTATTTGGAAGAATTAAGTCCTTATGAAAATGAGGACCCTAATCCTTGATGATTATCAGCCTTGCCACTCTCACCCTCCAGAGGCAGCTGGCATTCCTTCTTTTGTAGCTCCCTTCCTCTTAAAAGCAGCAATGACATGCCAACTCTTTTTCACAGTTGAACTCTGACTCTGCTGATTCCCGTCAAAGAAGATTCTTCTTCTTTTTTTTTTTTTTTAATAACATATAATGTATTATTTGTTTCAGGGGTACGAGTCTGTGAATCATCAGTCTTACACATTTCACAGCACTCATCATAGCACATACCCTCCCCAATGTCCATAACCCAACCACCCTCTCCATAGCCCCCTCCCCCAGCAATCCTCAGTTTATTTTGTGAGATTAAGAGTCTCTTATGGTTTGTCTCCTTCCTGATCCAATCTTGTTTTTTTTCCCTCCCTACCCTGCCCTGCCTCTCAAATTCCTCATATCAGAGAGATCATATGATAATTGAAAGGAGATTCTTCTTTAGGGGTGCCTGGATGGCTCAGTGGGTTAAGCCTCTGCCTTTGGCTCAGGACATGGTCTCAGGGTCCTAGGATCAAGCCCTGCATGGGGCTTTCTGCTCAGCAGGGAGTCTGCTCCCCCCTCCCCCCATGCCTGCCACTCTGACTACTTGTGATCTTTCTCTCTGTCAAATAAATAAATAAAATCTTAAAAAAAAAAATTCTTCTTTAAAAGCATGTGATTAGAGTAGGCCCACTAAGAGAATCCCTTTAAAAAAAAAAAAAAAGAAAAAACTCAGTTAACTGGTTTGTAATTTTATCTGCAAAATCCCTTTAGTCCTGTAATAAAACACAATTAAAACATGATATCTCAATATAGTCACAGTCATAAGGATTAGGAGCAGCTATATAACAGAGTTGTTTTAGTCTGAGTACTTATCTGTTTATATTATTCAAAAATGTATTGCTATAGTATGATTTCAGTCTTTAGTTTTTCATTTTTTATTTGCTTTTTCATTTTGATATGTCTTGTGGCCATATTTTAATGCCATTTTCTTCGCTGGGACCGCCTTTGCAGACCTTTTTTTTTTTTTTTTTTTTAACTTTTTCAAGAGAAACTAATCTTTTCTGTCTACCAAAACTCAGAGTAGGCGTCAACCAGGATATTTCTTTGTTGCTTCCTTAGATGATAGGGCAGTTGCAGGCTCCCTTCCTTAAAGGGCATCTTTTTCAGTGTTCCTACTGAAAGTAGAGATCTCAGCTTTCTCTGAGCAGTTTAAAGGCCAAATGTTTTATTTCTGCTTGTGCATTAAAACTCCAGCCACAACTCTATAGAAATATTGATCCAAAATATACAAACATAAAGCATTTATAAATGCAGGCTTCTTGTTTTTCTTGAAGATTCTGTGAGTGAATCCCACATGTCAGTGAGAAGGCAGGACATGGAAACTGTGTTCACAAGCCTCCTCAAAGGATGAAGTCAAGGAAATTTCCTTTCTGAGGTAATATTCCATTAAATTCACAAGGTAAACTTGTGGCAATTGGACATTTTCCAACAAAAGGCGTTTGCCAATGTCCCATGGATGGTTTTTCTAGAGGTATTTTTGTTTTCTTTCTTCTCAAGTACAGGTTACAGTGATACAAGGAACGGGAATGTTGTTACATATGTCTTGCTCTGACATTTCAAGTCCTATTTTTAACAGGATCAGCACTGGAGTAATGCAACAATGCATTTTATTAAGGAAATTCCAGTCTGTGGTTAGGTATACCTGGGATTAATTGTTCTATGAAGACAATCTGACAAACAACCCAATTTTCTCTGTCCTAATTAAGATTTATGTTTGTGAATGGGCCAAATTAATTGATAATGGTACAAATCAGCACAGAGTTTTCCAAGGATAGGACAGGGTTGGTTATTGACTGAAACTGAGGATGAGGTAATGCTCTTTGTTGACCTAAGTATTCTATATCATGATCTGGAAGGTGATTACACATGTAAATACTCATCTGCCTGTGTATGGTTAGGATTTGCATCTTTCACTTGCTGAATGTAAAAAGCACAAATAGAGGATCTTTAAGCATGGGATCGAGGCCTGCACAGGGTCCCTGTTCGTGGGAAGCCTGCTTCTCCCTCTCCCACTCCCCCTGCTTGTGCTCCCTCTCTCCCTGTGTCTCTCTCTGTCAAATAAGTAAATAAAATCTTAAAAAAAAAGAGAAAGAGAGAGAAATATCAAATAAATAAAACTGTCCATCATAGGTTAAAACTGTAAGTTGAGCGCAGATTTGTGACTAACCAGAAGCTTCTATATCTGACAGTGGGATGTTGTAGAAGCAGGGTCTTGCTGATCATCAAAGGAAGTTGAATCAGAGCGCCAGTAAGCAAGAATAAACTTCTCCCTCTTCAATCAGCACTAACATCTTTGTGACAAAAAAATAGGATACAACAAAATACTATTTATAAAGAGAACATAAAAAGGAAAAAATAATTTTTTAAATTTAGGGCATACCATGGTGGCATTTTTAGCTTTTATTCCTACCCTGCTAACTCACCTATACTTTTTAGACTGAATTCTAGATACAAATACATATGAATATTAAAGACAATGGCATAGCTACATTAAATGAATGGTCATATCCTACATTGTAATTATTAAAAACATTTTATCAAGATAGACATCAAGTTTTGTTAGTTTCCTTTTGTCTCAGAATTATTTGAACTATTCAAATTCCGTCATCTATTCTAGAAATGTGGATGTTTATAAATGAAGTCTTAGTGCATTTAAAAATAGAGGATTTGGGACCTTTCTCTCAATATATTGTCAAGTAAGTATAGAGGACTATTGGTGAGACATCTTTTTTTGGCAAATTGGATTTTAAATGAGTGTTATATGATGTACTGATTAGAACAGCGATATCTTAACACTAAGAGATCTGACACCCTCATCAATATTTTATCTTATTAAATTACAAACTACCAGGGGTCCTCAGGAGTACCCTCTTTCTCCCCACCATTCTCACAGTTCAGTGGAAGTGGTCCCTGTGGTGGTATTTCACATAACACAGAATAATTCATCTTCATGTGTGCTGACTAGGAGCTGCTCATTTTTCATAAATACATTTATTTTTCTTAAATTTCTTTGAAGCTGATTGACTCATCCCTTGATCAGCAATTTTTTTTTTTAACATAATTGCTACTCATTGACATGGAAGAAACTAGAAACTTCATTCTTAATCATCTGGGAAGAAAGTTGTAGGAAAAGACCTACTAATTATGTGTTGAGTCACAGCAATAAAATGATGCAAAGTTTAAAATCTACCATATTTTTAGAAAGTTGGGCAATGTCTTTGAGTGTTTTTCCCCCCTGAAAGATATACTTTTACGGGACTCATAAAGTAATTGTCTAGGGGCACCTGGCATGTTCATGTGACTCTTGACTTTAGGATTATGAGTTCAAGTCCCACCCTGGGTAGGGAGATGATTTAAAAATAAAACCTTAAAAAAAAAGTCACTGTCTGGATGTGATTACATATACTATCACATCTGTCCACATATACTACTTTGAGAAGAGCGATGCATCAGACAGAGCTGTCCTGACTTAAATACGCATAACAAAGTTGCTCTGTCTATAGTAACATCTACTTAATTCATACTTGTAAAACTTTAAATTTTTAAAATACTTTTCCCGGCGTTTACTTATTTCTACCTATAATTGAGTAAGTTTGCTGGGGCTGCTGTAACAAACCCCTATAACTGAGTGGCTCAAACAAAAGAAATGTATCATCTCACAGTTCTAGAGGCTGGAAGTCTGAGATCAGGGTGGGAGTGGGGCCTTACTCCCTCTAAAGGAATTAGGGAAGGATCTGTTCCATACTTGTCTCCTAGATTCTGGTAGTTTGCCCCAATCTTTCCTGGCTTGTGGCAACGTAAGTCCAATCTTCACACGGCACCCTCCCTTCATTTGTGTCCAAATTCTCCCTTTCTGTAAGGACATCCATCATATAAGAATGAAAGGGGGGGCGGGCATCCTACTCCACCAAGATCTCATCTCGACTAATTACACTTCCATTGACCTTATTTCCAAACAAGGTCAGATTCTGAGGTAATGGGGGTAATGTTTCATTTGAATCTAAAAACAATAAAAGCCTGTCTTCAAATTGGAAGGCATACCTTTTGTAAATTATGTGTGAATTGTGTCTGAATATTTTACTCTGTCAGACTTATAAGACTGAATATGTAGTGAATACTACTGTACACTAATTAAACAAAAGGAGGGAGGATGGAATCCGTTTAAAACTCAACATGATATAAAGATCCATAAACACCACTATAAAATAAAGACAGCTAAATGGTTCGTATTCAAGTAACTTTTGCAAAATTCTATCCTCTACCTCAAAAAGAGAGCATTACTTTGGATACTATAGATGATGAATGAATCTTCAGTTGTGCACTCTTCACTGTGATGCCTTCCATTCTCAAAATGTATATTTTATTGTATTTTTTCCTGCTAAAATTCACCTCGCCAGGGGATTCCTTCTGCCAAATAAAGAGCAAACCTCCACATAAAGGGAAAATGTTTTTTACCCACAACAAAAAGTTAGATCCTGCTGAGTGTTTCCCCAGGCTTCTATAAAAATTCACAGGTGAAAGTCTGCCACCTTAAAAGAAACCCAAAACAGCTTTGATCAGCTAAATAGAAATAGTTTGTATTCTAAGCACATTAAAATATACAAAAAAAGCACGGTATAGGCATTGCTTTTGGCTGTTATTTCCTTGTTTATGATACTTTATAACAAAACTTTAAAATACTATTAAAAATACTTTCTAACTTAAAAGGCATCATTTGAAGCAATTTCATCCTGGCATGATAATTAGTTCTATCTCCAGCCATGCTATGACCCTGGCCCTGTTTCCTTATTCATTTGAGATATTGTTGAGAAATAATTGTGTTTAATTTTTAAAAATTACATAATTTTTATAATTATAATTTTAATTATAAATTTTATAATTTTAAAATACTAACTTATCTTTTATAACATAAAAAGCTACTAAATAGGGCGAATTTGTTTTGATATTATAAAATATCTCCAACTCTGAAAATCTTTCCTTCTTTTTTATAAAAATTGTATTTTTATATCTAACATTTAGGGGAATGTTAGGAATTCTAACATTCTAGTTAGAATATCTAACATTTAGGGGTTTTTTTCTGATTAAAAATGTAATACTTATTCAGTTTATATCATCTGGAATATGGAGAAATTTGGAAAGAATTTTAAAAACACGTATGTAAATCCACAAATATAGAGGCCCACAACTAATGTAGTTGATATAAAGCTAGTCTTATATACATATGCATATTATATACATATATACATTGAAAAAATAACATCTCAAAGAGGCAGAGGGAAGATTTACAATTACATATTTTATATTTTTTCTTCAAATTTTTAAAATTTAGATTCTAGTTAATTAACATATGGTGTAATACTGGTTTCAGGAGTAGAATTCATGATTCATTGCTTACATATAATACCCAGTGCTCATCACAGCAAGTGTCCTCCTTCAAACTCATCTCCCATTTAGCCCATGCCCCCAGCTACTGCCCCTCTAGCCACCCTCAGTTCATTCTCTGAAGTTAAGAAAGTCTCTTTCTTAAGATTTATTTACTTACTAAAAAAAAAAAATTAAAAAAAAAGATTTATTTACTTACTTATTTGAGAGAGAGAATGGAGGGGGGTGTGGGGAAGATAGGCAGAAGGAGAAAAAGTCTCAAGTAGACTACATGCTGAGTGCAGAACTCAGAGCCTGAAGTGGGGTTCAATCTTAGGACCCTGAGATCAGGACCTTACTAAGATCATGACCTGAGATCATGACCTGAGCTGCAACCAAGAGTTGGACACTTAACCGACTACACCACCCAGGTGCCCCTATAATTAAGAATCTCTTATCGTTTTTTTCTCTTTTTTCCCCCTTCTTCTATGTTCATCTTTTTTTGTTTCTTAAATTCCACATATGAATAAAATCATAACGGTATTTCACCTGACATATTTACTAAAATAAGTACACCAAGAAAAGGGATGTGAGGGGCCTAGAATTAGAAAGATACTTCTAATTCAGTGTTTTTATAAGATAGAATTGAGTCAAGCAGAGGGGAAATGTAAGACCATTTTGGTTCCGACTCTAATAGAATTTTAACTGCTTTTAGTAGAGTACTTTCCTAATTTGGTTTTGTCAGTCATTTTTGGAATGCTTCTAAGGGGTGGGAGTAAAACTCCTTCTTACATGCCTTGCCCGTTAGCAGAGCAGGCTCTGTCAGCCAGAAAAGTCCAACAGCAGAAGGACACAGGTGGTGGCAGCTGGAAACAAAGCAAACATGGCTAGAAATTCTAAGGACCAAGAGGATATCAGTGGGGCATCAGCAGACTCTGCCAGCAGTACCATCATTGTCAGGAGCTCTCCGGGCTTTAAAGGTACTAAACCATTTTTAAAATCAAAGTAGATATTGAAGAATTAATGCTCAAGGTATGCTTAAGTAACCAGTTCTGCCTTAGCCCGCAAGTCTTTAGGAAAACTGTACTATGGCAGTAACAAATCAGAACTTTGTGATTCATTAAGATATATATTTATATATAATAGCACTGTCAATAAATAACTTCTGATTTTTATTTTTTTTCACTCAAGATTGCTACTGAATAGAAAAAAAAATTATTTTGGGGGTCAAAATAAGGGCATATATAGGTCTTAATTCAGTGATTTACATAATGAGTATATTTACATAATGAGTCCTGGGTAGAAATTTCTATATCTGGAAATTTAATAGAATCTCAAGGGCAGTTAAATTCTCTCTCTAGAAGTTTTTCTCACCATATCTTTTTCATACTGAAAACAGATTACAGAGTAATAAATCCATAGCCTTTGATGTTCTGGTCACAAAGACACTAAAGAAAATAAATCTCACTCATATTTGTTTAGATAAAATAATCATCAATCTTCACCTCAGGGCTGTTTTAGGAAAATTTTCAAACCTTCAGTTTCCTACTGAGTATTAGCTAATAGCCTTTAATTTGATAGTTGTTTGGATGGCAATCTATTGGATTAAATGATGCCCTAAAGCTACCTCTTGGCAAAATTAAAATTCAGTATTTCTGTTGGTAAATTATGCTAGCGTTTTTAATTAGAGATTTCAAGGTGTCTAAGTTTTTTAAGTCTGACGTCTATTGAGCTTTGCTCTAAAATGTTATTAATTGCAGGGTTGGAATTGACAATTTTATTCTTAAAAAAGGGTATCAGTTCTAGTGATGAGGAGAAAAACAGATTCATAAGACAATGTTTAATTAAAGAAGGTATTAGAAGCTTCAAGAGAATATCATTCTAACTGTAGCACACAGGAAATTGCTGGTTTTACATAATATATAAAGGGATGGCCCAAGCTATTTTATTTTATTTTATTTTATTTTATTTTATTTTATTTTTAAAAGACTTGTTTAAATGTGCCTAATAAAGTGAAGCCTCAGATATGAAAGGTATGTAGTCACATTTTCATCAGACATTGGACAAATGTCATGAATAAACATTCTAAAATGTGGAATGTTTATGGTGCTCTTGAGAAATACAAATGCAGTTTCTTAGTAATACAACTAAATAGGAACATTTTAAGTACAATACATTACATTTCTTGGTCTTTACACATAAATGGATTTGGAAATAAACATTGTTGATCTCTTTCAGAAGAAAAAAGAAGAACAAAACGATATCGAGGAATACAGTTGCATACATTAAAGAAAAAAAGGAAGAGACACTTGAAAACAAGGAAAAATAAGGTGAGTTTGACATCAATGAAAAATGTATGCAAGAATATTTAATTAAAGTGGCACTTAAACATGTAACTTTATTTTTTCAATTATGTACTTTAATGGCAGTACTTTTTCTAGCATCAGAAGTAGAGAAATTATAATTTTTACTATAAAAATGAATCCATTTTTATACCATTTACTATAATAAAAATTTAATGGTTTTAGTACCATTATATATCAATTTATAGTTAGTGGAATATCTCATTAAGGATAACAATTCACTATAATGCTAAAAATATTATGGAAATTAATAAGGTAATTGTCCTAAAGAGGAA
Organism: Mustela erminea; assembly: GCF_009829155.1. Classification (NCBI taxonomy): domain Eukaryota; kingdom Metazoa; phylum Chordata; class Mammalia; order Carnivora; family Mustelidae; genus Mustela; species Mustela erminea. Next base: position 90,742,958 of record NC_045618.1, read on the forward strand.
TAAATATAAATGAATAGAACAAAAGTGTTTAACCTTCACTCTGTTTAGCTTTTTCCAGTTTTCAGGCATAGTTTAATTTGCATCTTATATAACTATATAAATGATATGCCTTTTTTGACACTTGGGCAAATAACTTAAACTCTGTGCATTAGTAACCTCAGTATCTATAGAATAGATATGCTAATAAAACTATTACACTCATACATAAGAAACACTTAAAATAACAACTAGCACAGAGAAATGCTATATAGATACTTGTCAAATAAAATAAATAACAAGTGTCTGTGAATTCCTAAAAATTCTCTATCATAAAAGACACTGGGAGAGCCTGGGTGACACATTGCATTAAGTGCCTAACCCTTGGTTTTGGCTTAGGTCATGATCTCAGGGTCATGAGATTGAGTTGCATGTCGGGCTCCACACTCAGCTATGAATCTGCTTAGAATTTCTCTCTCCCTTACCATCTGCCCCACCTCCTATTCTTTCTCTTTGTCTCTCTCAAATAAATAATTTCTTTTTTTTTAATTAATTTATTTGACAGAGAGAGAGCACAAGTAGGCAGAGAGGCAGACAGAGACAGAGAGGGGGAAACAGGCTCCCCGCTTAAGCAGAGAGCCTGATGCGGGACTCGATCCCAGAACCCTAGGATCATGACTTGAGCTGAAGGCAGAGGCTTTAACCCACTGAGCCACCCAGGTGCCCCAATAATTTCTTTTTAAATGCCTGAATATTGAAAGGCAATAGTAGTAATGAAGACATATGTGCCATGTAGAAAATTGTCTTTGGCTTTCCAGAAATTTTTGTGTGATTTTCTAATTTGCCTGAATTTTTAAATAATTATTCAAAAGAAGATGGAGAATTTTAGATAAGTATACTTTATTCTCCATTAATGCAGTAATTAGCAATATGAAAAATATGGCATAACATAAAAAATGTGAAATATTATTTAAGGAAAGCATATGTACTATGTATAGCAAAGTTTCTATAAATATTTATATTAAAAAGTTTATATAATGCCATTTACTTTACCCAGGTAGCCAGTGTAAGATGTTGGATGTTGGTATAATGATAAAAAAGAGAGACTGTAATATGATAAGTAAAACATTGTCATTACTATTATGTATCCCTTAACTAATACCTTTGCTTGTCCTTTCACTTTATGGAGTACCCTAAGGTATATTTCTTATCAGATTATACAAACCATGACTTTGGACAATAAAATACATTCAGAAAATCTGAAGTAGGTGGTCAATTTCTTTGGTTTGTCATGTGTACTGTCTTACATAATGAGTTTTTCATAAGTTATAGTGCCATTCTAGAGTAACATTGAAGCCACAATAAATATTTAACAGGAAAATAAAATGCAGAAAATAGACTTCTCTAAAGACGTAAGTAGACAATCTGATTTAGTTCCATAAATCTAGGAATGTTACTCTCCATTTACAAATTTATAACACTGCATCCTTTCTATTATGGGTTAAATTTATTTTCAAATAGCACTGTTTTCTCATATCAGTGAATATTTAAGTGAAGAATGAAGCTTTGAAAGCTATGTATGTCTGAAATAAAAACTGGCTTATAATTCATGTGGGTATTTTGTTCAGTGTAGGTTGTACTTGAAGTGATTATTTGGCTTACCGTGGAATTGGTACCCCATCCAAATGAGCAAATCTCCACTGGGCAAGTTTACAAACAAGATTTTACTTTTCCACATCCGTGGTACATAAGTCAAGGGGCAAATAAATGTATGACTCAAATTTGGGCTACTATGCTCTGTTCAAGTATTTTAAAACATGAAAAAGAGAAATAAAATCCAAGAGTACTTGAATCTAAATCTTATTATTGAGAGATCTCTTGAAAAGAGATCTATAAATATTCTTATTGCCTAGAAGTTAACCTGCTACCTGTCCTTCAGGAGGCTTAGCTTTCAAAAGTTCTTTTGATCATGTAAACTACTTCATTTTTACTCCAAAAATTGCATTTTATGCTTTAAATGTCCAGATTTAGTTTCGCTGTTTACAACTAAAATAACTTTTATCAATAAACAAATCTAAAGGGAATTGCTAGATAATGTGTACAAGGAAAAAACTAATGAGAAACTATCTGAATATAAAGTGAGCTACAAATAATAATAGATAAAATGATTTTGTGTGAATAATATAGTACCTACTTATTGTACAACCATCAAAATAAAAACGTATGTAAATTATTGAAGAAGGTGAAGTAAAAATAATATGGTCTTTTTGTCAAGCTGAGATGGCTTCCCACCCAAGTCCTGGGTTTCTCAATGTCTGTGACTGTTGGCACATCTCTGAAATTATCTTTATTCTCATCACTAAAATACAGACAATAACTAACTCCTAATGTCACTTTTGGGATTTAATGATCCAATTCACATGTAATCACTATTTAAATGCCTGTTCACAGAGAAGGTACTAAAGAATGTATGCTCTGTCTCTCCTCCACAATGATTATTTGTACATTTTGGGGTATGTAGAGATCTAAGAAATGGTACAATTTTCCCTCCACAGATTCACAAACAAATAGGGAAAGCAAAAAAATTTGGCTGCATCTTCTTGTTTAGTGCCCTAAATATGTCTTGCCAGCCCTTTCTGGCTTGCCAGGTTTCTGTGGACAGTTCTGCTGTTATTCTGATGTTCCTTCCTCTGTATGGAGGTAATCTTAGCTGCCCTTAAGACCTCCTCTCTGAATTTATGATTTGTGAATTTCACAGTTAAGTGTCTGGAGGTCTTTCTAGACTCGTTGATCTTTGGGGTGTCTTCTCTTCCTCTAGGATATGAACATTTGTTCCATTCCCTAGGTTAGGGAAATTTTCATCCAGTATTTGTTCAACTATATCATCTAGTTTTCTCTCTTTCTCCACCCCATCAGGGATCACAATAATTCTGACACTGGATAATTTCATGGCATTATTTATTTCCTTACCTCTGTTTTCATGGCCTCTAAGCTGTTTGTTTCAGCCCTTATCCTGATCCTTCTTTTATCTCAGTGTGTCTTCTAGGTCACTAATTCGATCTTCTGCATTTACTCTAGGTGTTAGAGTATTTAGATTAGATTGCATCTCATTGATAGCATTTTTAACTTCTGTCAGATCAGCTCTTGCTTTCACCCTTAGAGATTCTGTGTTCTCACTAATGGTCTTCTCCAACCTAACCATTGGCTGTATAATTGTTACCTGAATTCCATTTCCAACGTATTGTTTATGTCTATATCCAATAGTTCTGTGGCAGAGGTCACGGTCTCTGAAATTTTCCCTCTGTTGGGTGTTTCTCTTTCTAGTCATTTTGGTGAGAGGTGGTTGAGGGGATGTATAGTTGAATGTATCAACCACGATCCAGTCAAGGTGCCCCTTGGAATGTTCTGGAGCAATCAGAAGTCACCACCAGAAAGAAAGAAAAAAGGAAAAAGAGAAAGAAAAACAGGGGGAAAAAAAGTAAAATACCCAGCCAAAATGAGCCCCCAAAGTAAGATTATGAGGTACATAAAAACGAACAAACAGAAAGACTGACAAAAATAAAAGATGAGAAAAAAAAAAAAGAAAAAGAAAAACCCAGCCAAAATAAGCCATCAAGATAAAAAGCTTCTGCACAGCAAAGGAAACAGTCAACAAAACAAAGAGGCAACCCACGGAATGGGAGAAGATATTCACAAACGACACTACAGACAAAAGGCTGATATCCAAGATCTATAAAGAAGTCCTCAAGCTCAACACCCAAAAAACAAGTAATCATTTCAAAAAATGGGCAGAAGACATGATCAGTGAACAGACACTTCTCCAAAGAAGACATACAAGTGGCTAACAGACACATGAAAAAATATTCATCATGATTAGCCATTAAGGAAACTCAAAACCACATTGAGATAGCACCTTAAACGAGTTAGAATGGCCAAAATTATCAAACAACAAACAAGTGTTGGAAAGAATGTGGAGAAAGGGGAACACTCTTACATTATTGGTGGGAGTACAAGTTGGCACAATCACTTTGAAAAACACTGTAGAAATTCCTGAAAAAATTTAAAAAGGGCTACCATATGGCCCTGTAATTGCACTACTGGGTATTTACCCCAAATACACAGTTGTAGTGAAAAGAAGGGTACCCCAATGTTCATTGGAGCAATGGCCACAAGTGCCAAATTGTGGAAAGAGCCAAGATGCCCTTCAACAGATGAATGGATAAAGAAGATATGGTCCATATATACAATAGAGTATTATGCCTCCATCATAAAGGATGAATACCCAACTTTTGTATCAACATGGACAGGACTGGAGGAGATTATGCTGAGTGAAATAAGTCAAGCAGAGAAAGTCAATTATCATATGGTTTCACTTACTTGTGGAGCATAGGAATAACATGGAGGACACTAGGAGAATGAAAGGAAAAGTGAATTGGGGTAAACAGGAGAGGGAGATGAAGCATGACAGACTGTGGACTCTGAGAAACAAACTGAGGGTTTTGGAGGGAGGGGGGTAGGAGAATGGGTGAGCCTCGTGGTGGGTATTAAGGAAGGCACGTATTGCATGGAGCACTGGGTGGGTGCATAAACAATGAGTCTTGGAACACTGACGAATATAAAATAAAATTAAGATGTTAAAAAATGTGGCTAATGGGGGTCAAACATCACTGAAGTAGAGGTGAAACTCCTCCTATGGGAGAAGTGGCTTTCCAAGTGCCAAGCTTTCTGCTGACTTACAGGGACAGCTACACATCCTGAGGCCTGGGCTGTAGAGATGGGACTAAGCTTATGATATGCCACAGCAAGGTGAACTCTCTTCAGAATATGCAAGAAAAATAGGGGCCAAGCTAATCGTGCTTTTTTTTTTTTTTTTCCCAAACTCACCAGTCAAAATTTGTTGAGTAGTGAGTATATAAAACACTAAAACATAGTAGGAAATATGAACAATGGAGGAAATTTTATACATAAAAATAAGTCTTAGAGTGATTTGGATAGCATTCATAAAGCTATAACTTTTTAAATATAGAATTGGTGCTTTTGAAAAAGCTAGTGGAACTATGTGTAGCTTCAAGAGTACTGGGAAAGCTAAAAGGAACAGGAAAAATTTATAAACAGACTAGAAGTCAGATGCCTGCAAAAAATATGTGAGGTTTAGGAAGAAACTATTAGAAGGAAGGAAAGCATGATGGATGATCTAAAGTCTAAAAGATTGGGGCGCCTGGGTGGCTCAGTGGCTTAAGCCGCTGCCCTCGGCTCAGGTCATGATCTCAGGGTCCTGGGATCGAGTCCCACATCGGGTTCTCTGCTCCGCGGGGAGCCTGCTTCCTCCTCTCTCTCTCTCTGCCTGCCTCTCTGCCTACTTGTGATCTCTCTGTGTCAAATGAATAAATAAAATCTTTAAAAAAAAAAAAAAAGAGTACTGGGAAAGCTAAAAGGAACAGGAAAAATTTATAAACAGACTAGAAGTCAGATGCCTGCAAAAAATATGTGAGGTTTAGGAAGAAACTATTAGAAGGAAGGAAAGCATGATGGATGATCTAAAGTCTAAAAGATTGGGGCTCCTGGGTGGCTCAGTGGGTTAAAGCCTCTGCCTTCAGCTCAGGTCATGATCTCGGGGTCCTGGGATCAAGCCCAGCATCAGGCTCTCTGCTCAGCGGGAAGCCTGCTTCCTCCTCTCTCTCTCTCTCTGCCTGCCTCTCTGCCTACTTGTAATCTCTGTATGTAAAATAAATAAATAAAAACTCTTTAAGTTGCTAAAGTTGTAGTAATTTGCTACAGCAACAAGAAGAGACAAATATAATATTAATTAGTTATTTGTAATATTTTACATGTTATTTTTCTGAATAGCTTTGGCTTTATTAATTTATAAAATAGGAGCTATGTTACAGGTGGTGATGAGGAGATAGGCATTCAATTTTAAAAAGGCACCTTGCACAGAAGAAAAAATATGTGAGATAAATGAGTTATCTAAAGTGGATGCTGTAGAGAACAGAAGGATTTTAGTTTGTGTTCAGATTAAAGTGGGTAAAAGACGGTATCTGGAAAGTCTTTGTCACAATAGAATAATAAAATTAAATGCTGTGCTATAAAGTTATCCTATATTCAGTGGCCAGGGTAGAAAGTGAAGTATATTTATACTGGTTGTATATAATATGTCGGAGTCAAAAGAACTGAGACACTCAGGTCTAAAATTAGTCTTATATAAATAAGGATTCTTAAATTGTCCTAAGAAGCATTAAACCAGGTAAAAAGTGCAATCAAAGAAGCAATTTTAATAAATGTGATTAAGGTTGTTTTAAAATCAATAATTGACTGTTAGTACAAAGGAGGAACTAAAAATACATTTTGCCAGTTAGAACTAAAGGATGTTGGATTTGTTTTATAAAAAAAAGTAATGGGAATAATGACATCAGGGTCCTAACTCAGATGATGTAAAGGATGGTAATGCTGTATCTGTGATGCTGAATACAGAGAGAAGGCCACAGAAATCCTGGATTTAGTACCATTGAGAAAAAATAGCAGCATTACTGTATCAGGACAAAGAGAAAGCAGCAATTTGAATTACTATGCGCAAAAAAAATTAAGTTTAAAAAGTTTGTTTATTCCACTTAAGTATTTCAAAAAACATCTTATGCCCTTTCTTTTGGTTAATTACCTTGTAATTATATTTTATATATTTTTTGTATAGCTTTATTGTTCAATATCCCATAAGTGTCTATCAATGTACTAGGAAAAGAACAAGTTCTGCTGGGAATGATGAATGGCAAGCACATTTTCCTTGATGTTTTGATGAGGTATTGTTCTTCTCTTTTAGAAAGGACTGAAAACTAAGGACAAGTTACTTTTAAATTATTTGAAATTTTGAAAACCAGATGGTCTCCAGAAAAAGTCATAATTAAATACATACATAAATTTCTTAATTTCTTCTTGAATTTAAACTTTGGGTAGCTTACCACACATTCTCATATCTAGTGAAATATTGCAAAGAAAACAAAACAAAAAGGAAAGGTACAAAAATTAAAATATTTTTTAATACAATCGAAATTGTCTTTGTGCAACCTCAGTGGGAGACAGGAATCCATCAAAGTCCTAGAGGAGAACATAGGCAGTAACCCCTTCCATATCACCCACAGCAACTTCTTTCAAGACATGCCTCCAAAAGCAAGGGAAACAAAAGTGAAAATAAACTTTTGGGACTTCATCAAAATAAAAAGCTTCTGCACAGCAAAGGAAACAGTCAACAAAATTAAGAGGCAACCCACAGAATGGGAGATGATATTGGCAAATGACAGTACATATAAAGGTTGGTATCCAAGATCTATAAAGAACTTCACAAATTCAACATCCAAAAAACAAATAATCCAGTCAAAAAGTGGACAGAATACACGAACAGACACTTCTCCAAAGAAGACATACAAATGGCTAACAGACACATGAAAAAATGTTCAACATCACTAGCCATCAGGGAAATACAAATTAAAACCACAATGAGATGCCACCTTACACAAGTTAGAATTGCAAAAATCAACAAGACAGGAAACAACGAATGTCAGTGAGGATGTGGAGAAAGGGGACCCTCTTACACTGTTGGTGGGAATGCAAGCTGGTATGGTCACTCTGGAAAACAGTATGGAGTTTCTTCAAAAAGTTAAAAATAGAGCTACGCTACAGCCCAGCAATTGTAGTAGTAGTAGTAAATACTACTAGGTATTTACCCAAAGATACGATGTAGTGAAAAGAAGGGGCACACATACCAAATGTTCATAGCAGCAATGTCCACAATAGCCAAAGTGTAGAAGGAGCCGAGATGCTCTTCTAGAGATGAATGGATAAAGATGTGGTCCATATACACAATGAAATATTACTCAGCTGTCAGAAAGGATGAATACCCAACATTCACATCAACAGGGATGGAACTGGAGGAGATTAGGATAAGTGAAATAAGTCAAGCAGACAAAGGCAATTATCACATGGTTTCACTCATATGTGGAACATTAAGGAATAGCATGGCAGACCATGGGGAAGAGAAGGAAAATTGAAGGGAGGGAAATCAGAGAGAGAGACAAACCATGAGAGACTATGGACTCTGGGAAACAAACTGAGGGTTTCAGAGGGGAGAGGGGAATGGGGTAGCTGGGTGATGGGTATTATGGAGGGCATGTGTTATGATGAGCACTGGGTGTTATATGCAACTATTGAATTATTGAGCACTACATCAAAAATTAATGATGTACTCTATGGTGGTTAACTGAACATAATAAAAAAAAAATTCTCTTTGTGCTATTGTCACCCTAGGGTAGTGAATGTGCCACTGTCTCTGGCACCAGTTATCATGTACTATCCACTATGTAGGCTGAGGATGGAGCCAGGTGTGCCTTCCTAGAGAGTCTTGAATGAATTGCCAACTAAGGTCAATAACAACTCATTTACAAATTCAAATGGTAACTCTGAACTAGACCTAATGTTGAACTTAGAGCTAAATCTTCTACACACAGGTTTTTGTCCATTCCTAGCTGAAGCCTTCATACTCCTGATCATGACAACTGATCTCATACTCCATTCCACTAATCAATGTGTGTGTGTTTGTGGGAAAAGACGTGTTCTGCATAGATGTTCCCTATCAATGATACTCTTCTGATGAGAAAGTCTCATGTATCTCAGTATTTGATTTTACTCTCTTTTCCAGGATATTTATTAGAAAAGGAATTCACAAACATAAGTTAAATAATTATTTGAACATTGATCTACTATTTATTTTTAGGAAGTCAGATAATATGCATTTAGGTCCTAGGAAATCACCTGCTTTCAAAAGCCCTTCAACAAAACTTTTTTCTCACTGTTACCTAACTCTGGTGAAATTAGGACATTACCAACCCAGAGGGTTACCTGGTCAACTTTGGACATAGGATTTGGGTCTTGGTAAGATAGAGTAAAACAAGCTAAGCCCTCAAAAGAATTTTTTTTCCTTTTTAACTTCATTTGGAGTGCTTAGAATTATTCCCTAAATAGTGCCTTTCTTTTTTCACTGTTTGTTATTTTTATTTGCTTGTTTGTTTCAGGTGTTTTAAACAACTGAAAGCCAAAGCTAGAGTGTAAGTACATGCAGAAAGAATACCAATACTCAGCCTTATGCACCTCTGCCCTGTGATCTTGATTGCTCATTATAGAGAAAATGTCCTCCATACATACAGAATTTCAGCAAAATCTAAACTCCAGATTTTAATTAGTAACTTATAAGTATTTGACTTGTCTTAGTAGATTCTAACACTCTAACTTTGTGCAATGAAGGGGGTATAGGGCCATGAACGAACAGGAGCTCTTGTCAAAACCCATTCCCTAGGTCAATGGAATGCACCAAAATGGGTGAAAGAAGTCCTCAATAATAGGTTTCAACATATCTTCCAGATCTTTGCATCATCCCAGAAGTTGCAAATTCATATAAATGTTAACATTATAGAAGTGTGTAAACACTGGAATGCTAAAGTCTTATACTTTTAAATAGACTCATTCTGAAGAAATTTTGGAAATTTATTTGTGATGCTTTAAAAATCATGTCACTTTTGACCTTCAAGTGAATAAACCCAAAGTTAATTTTATACTGGTGTACACATTATTATTATTAAAGTCCTAGAATAATAACAACCAACCACGTTTATTATATACTTAATTTTCTTGCTAGATCAATGTAGGATTGCAATGTTACCACACTGGTTAAAAAAAAACAAACAAACAAACTATTGACATCGTTTTAAAATAGTATATGAGTAAAGTCCTTCTTTAAGACCTCCTTTATGTTACTTAAACATAAGTAACTACAAAAACGTAACATGAAACTTCAAAAAGACATTTTAAAAATATGTCACATGAATGTTTGTATTATTGTCTTCATGCCTAATGTAAGGCAAAATATATGTAGGGAGTCTGGCTCCAAACTCAAATCTTAAGTGTGATCTTTCAGATCCAACCATAGCCAATTGCAAGGCTTTGCCTGGCAGGTTTCATGGAGGGAAGCTACTCTCCCCACCACTAGACTGTGCAAAACCAGTGCACTGTATTTTTTCTGGAGGGAGTTACAGTCAAAACTTCAGGCCCTACTGGCCCCCTGGGCAGAGCTCATATGCATGTCTGCCTCCTAGACCAGTTGCTCCAAGAGGCCTCCTTATCAAGGACAGCAACTAAGTCTCTTTTTTTATTTTTATTTGGTACTTTTACACCCATAGCCTTCCTTCTCTCTGCATCCTCTGGGCCCACAGATCCATAAAAAGTCAAGAGCCCCATTAGTTCATGGCTCCCCAGCCATTACACAATACCTCTGTGCTGGATAAGATATTCTCCAAACCTTACATATACACTTATACTATATATATATACACATTTTACTATTAAAACAAGGAATAGCTGTGTACATATTTCTTTGTACACATATACACATATGTGGGTAAGGCTACAGAATAAATTATTATAAATGGAATTACCAGAGGAAAGTGTGTAAGAATTTAACATTTTTGATAAACATTGCCAAATTGCTCTCAGTAACGTTTGAAAATGTTTTTTACACTCAACCTCACAGTAGAAGTGTTAGTAACTCTTTTGTATTTGCCAGTCTTGTACAATAGGAAGATGGTTCTCTAATTGCCTTTTTATTAGCATGTATATTATTTTAAATGGGACTAAGATTCTTTTCAAATGTTTCAGGACCATCTGTATTTTCTTTATTGTGCCTTTGCTGTTCCTGCTTTGGCTGTTTTCCCTGGCTTGTTTTTCTTAATGATTCATAGGATCTGTTACAATATTAAAATGTATCCTTTTGTTATATGTGCTATAATATTGTTCCAGTTTCCTTGTTTTTATACATCGCTCATGGTATTTTTTTTAACTATACAATAATTTGTTATTTATTTACAGGTAAATTTATCGATCTTACTCTTAAGGCTTCTAAATTTGCCTTCTTCTGAAAAAGGCAAGTTCTACAAACAGTGTTTATAAAACAATCCATCTTTCTCCCACTGATAAGCAGTAAGACCTTTATTATATATGAACTTAAGTATACTTCTAGACTCTTATTTTTCATTGAACTATTTATTTATTTAATAGTATTATATTATTTTAATTAAATTGTATATACCATATTTAATATACATTAACAGTCTCTAATTTTATTACATTCTTTGCTATTATTACAAAAGTATTTGTTACGAAAGACAATTAAAATCTGCTTTGAACTTTCGAAACTGTTGTAGATTTTTTAAATTCTTATTGAGCTAAATATATAGATGAACCACTATTCTATATGGCAAGTTTGTATGATAGACTTTTTTTTTTACTTTGGTTTTGTCTCCTTCTCTTTCGAAAATTCAATTTTTTTCTTAGTACTATTGCAAAATGAGTTATTGGAACTATTTTTACTTTTCAGAAACTTGGAAGCTTTCTGTATCCTAAAAAAAAATTTTAAATTTAATTGCCCATTAAATGAGCCCTTAAGAAATGGGTAATTTGGGAGGACTTAAATCTCTATGACCCTGGTAATTCTTGTTCAAGGAAACAGTATAACTTTCATTCATTTAAAATTACCAGATATTTTAAAATAAATATTTTAATATATTATGTTTGTTTTTCACCTTTTTGTTTAGATCCATTTTGATTCATTTATTATTATTACTTAGGTTTGACTATAATGAGGGCTTCCTGGGCTTTTCTGTAGACCCATAATAAGAGAAATGATGGCAGTGTTCCAGCTGAGGGTTATTTTCCCTGCATACCCAAATGAAACATGATGGAATGCTCATAAGTTGACTGCAGATTTCTTGCTCGCTGGTTTACAAATACCAGGAACTTTGGATCAAAATTCAGCACCTCTCACTTCCGTAACTGCTGCAATAGCGTGTTATCTGTGTGCTTTCTTATTCAACCCCCGTTTCCTACTAGTTAGTGTCTGGAGCTAACAGTATCAATAAGAGCTCCCATGGTCAGACTATGTATCCTGTCCTGATGCTCTCAACAAGTCTGCTGTTAAACACGGCGGGAAGTACACCTCCACTGGCAGATCTTTATGTTCTACAGACTTCCTCTGAAGTCTGCAGAGATTTCCATTGGATATTTCACCTGTGCCCATTTCTCATAGCAACCTTAGAGATCACCTCTTACTCTCAGCATTTTGGGAAGAATAAACTGTCAAAAATCATAAACCACTTGCCTAAGTCCACACAAGAATTAAATGAAGGGATCATTACTTGAACATAAATATGTGTTCACAAAAGAAATATGCTCTTTTTTCTCTCATTTGTTTCATGTTCTTTGTATCTCACACAATGGCTATTACTATTAACTTCATATGATGGATACTTAATAAAATTTAATTAAAAGAAAGCGATCACTCTCCATTACATAATTAAATCTTAACACTTGTACTGTTTTCTAAACATCATTCTACTTTATTTATTTTTTAAAAGATTTTTATTTATTTACTTGAGAGAGAGCAAGAGGGAGAGAGCACAGAGAGAGAGGGAGAAGCAGACCCTCCTCGGAGCAGAGAGCCTCACGCGGGGCTAGATCCCAGCAACCTGAGATCATGACCTGAGCTTATGGCAGATGCTAAACCAAATGACTCCCCAGGGACCCCTAAATATCATTTTACTTTAAAAAGAAATTTGTGCTAACATATTTGACAAAGATTTTTGCTCAATGTCCTGTGAACAGCAACTCCCAAAAGTCCAGGACCCATTTCATTGGGAAGGAATTCTCTTTTGTGAGAAATATAATTTTCAGAGTATGCAGATGGTGAGGAAATCTAGTTCAAACCTGTCAAGACTGACTTAGGATTTGCTGAGTAGGTTGGAGAGTTTATGCTCAAAAAACAGTGCTCATCTGATAGGGCCCTGAGTGAGGAACAGGATAGAGTCCTACAGTCTCAACCCCCTGACTAGTACTTGATGCAGCCTCACAATTTGAGGTATTTTCCAGCTGCTTGGTTTCAGAGTGGAATACAATTTCTCACCCATATGGCTTAGTCCTTTGGAAAAGAGAACGTAAACATTAAATGGCAATTAGGTCGACTAGCACAGCTAACCAGCTATACTGACTGTGGTTATGTAAATAAATCAGGAAGACATTCATATGATTCATCATTGCCTGCTTTTCCTGTGCATGATAAAAGCAAGAAAAAATATTGATTTTTCTCAGAATCAAATCAGTCAAAACAACCAATGGCTTAATATCAGCTGTAAATCCTCAAATTGTTATCCACACTCCCATTTAAAGTCACAATACAGATTGAAATTCCACAATATGTTTAATGAATACTCCTTTAAAGTGTAAATTCATATTTTTAAAAATAAAGGAAAATTAAATTTACTATTGTGTTCTTTATCTCCCACCAGCCATATAATTTAGACTTTTATATTATACTATGTATAGGTTTATCATTTTCTACTCTGACAAAGAAAAAAGTGGGAGCATCTTTACTTTTTATATGATTTTTAAAATTATATTTGTTTTTTTTTAACTTAAGAGCATAACATTGATTGTATAGACTTATTCCTAACACTATTAATTTAGAATGAACCTGCTGTGAGAATATTCAGAGTTGACCTTTCACAATGAATTTGAATTCAGCATATGCATTTAAGAATCATCGTTTATAATGCATTATTTAAAATGTATATTCTAAAATATATTTATGACAAGGACAATGGAAATAAGTTTACTAATCTTTATGTACACACATTAGTAGTTTGATTCATTCTTGTGGGTTTTCCACAGGATAGAATCTTAAAAATAATTCATGGAGCAACTAAATTACACAGAATCTGGCGCTTCCTACTTCATTTTTTAAAACCTGCATATTTTCCCATGTACTTTCATGGAAAATTGCTCAGGTTAGAACAACTGTGACAGTTACCAGTATTAATGTTAGTAATTCATTACTATAATTATGAGTGCACAATGGGTTCATTGAGATAGCAACAATCAAAGAGATTAAAATTAATAAAAAGATGTATTTTAATTGTAAGAGGCTAATCCATAAGATTGTCAATGAAAGTATATGAATATATTAAAGTGCTATATTTTTTATCTGAATTTCACATAACATTGGGAAAGTAGGGATCAGAAAATATAAATTATTTGCACCCAGGAGGGAGTAAAAAGTAGCTGATGATACATAGAGAAGCTATAATTTTTATGCTATGAGAATCATAGATATTTTTTAAACTTGTTACAAAATATGAAAGTCTACCTGCACTGCATTGATAATTCTGCTATAAATTTAACTGTGAAATTAATGCATTTGCATTGTAAAATGCTAATCTTTTGTTAGATATTCAAAGATTTTTCTTCAAAACTTCTGTGCCTCGTTATACTTTGAGCAATAGAGTATAAGAGTCCTGAATATAGATGTTAAATAAAACACGTTTTCTTATATTTATAAACATTATTTAAAGCAATTTTGTTAACCTGATAATTTTCTGTTGAGATCTCCAGCTTACTTACACTCCTTCACTATATTTTCCCTTCCAAATCGTGAAAAATGAATGCACCAGTGCAAGAAGACAGGACTGGAAAAGGGGTAAGTCATGATTTGTTAGGAAGCCCACACAGAAAGGATTTTGTTCTCATGTAAACCTAGGTCTGAGGCAAGAATAGAAGGAAGAGCCTAATATAAAAATTAGTGCTCTATTGCCAGGAAAATGTGAGACCTCAGAAAGCTTTATATCGTATTAGAATAGGGCAGCTCCTTATCATTTGGAGGCCTTACCTGAAATGACCTGCCAAATATTCCTGACCCCAGAGAAAGAGAGTTTCTACAAGGTTGGCAAAGATAACGATCTCTAATGCAGAGATTTCAGAGCCTAGATGCTCCTTTTGAGAAAGAGAACAAAGAAAGTAAATAATGGATATATTTCTTCTGGGTTGAAGACTTGAATTACTATTTGAAAATATTTTCTTGATGTAAAACTTTCAAATTGCAAGGCAAAAACTAATAGTAACCCATAACTAAAATTATGAAACTATTATTGCAAAATCTAGAATTTGAGTACTGGTTCGAGGAGGAGAGAACAAAAGCGTCATCTCTACAACGTCATGTTCTGGAGAAGGGAAGCATGGAAACACGGAGGGCTTGGTTGTAGGACAGAGTTGATGTATTTACATATGGCAGAAACATACAGATTGATTGTTGGCATTAAGAATATTAAAAAAACAAACAAACAAAAACACCAAAAAAATACACTTGACAAATGGAAAATCTTAAAGGACCTTCCAAAGTAACTGGAGTAAAAGTGAGGGTGAATAAAAAATCATCCAGCAAAACACAGGCAAAAGGTAAAAAAGAATACAACATAGTAAAAACATAATTTTCAAAACAAACTTAGATGAAAGGAATGAAATCATACAGACTAAATGTAAATTAATTTGCATTTTAAAAAAACAGATTTTAAAATTGAATTAAATCAAATCAACTTTACTATGCACTATAAAAGAAGACCTCTTAAAACAAAGAAATAAATGTTGAAATATGTCAGATAATAAATATTGCATTAGGCAAACACAATAAAAGAGGAAGCAAGAATGACAACAATAATATTATTTTCAGACTCCAATTGATTTACTAGAGAAAAATAATTATAGAAAGAATTTGAATAATGTAATCAATATATAGCAATAGACATATTAGTAAAGTTGCATTCTATAAATTGAAAATATATTTTATATGAAAAAGATAAATAAATTTCTAAAGGTCCTAAAACAAATGATACATCACCATCAAGCAGATCAAAAATAAGCACAGATATCGAATATCTGACAATAATTAATAAATCCAAGATATGCTATATTTCATCTAATTCAAAATTCTTTTCATTGTAACCATTATTTCACATATTACTGAGGAAGAAAAGAATGCTGTCAATTAACTTATACATGTTTCATTACAATTTAAGATGTTTTATATTTATTAAAAAAATCTATTTCAGTTTAGTATAGCCATATTTCATAAATACCACTGTGGTGCACTCATGAAGGTGAAAATAATAACACAAAGCAGTAACCCCTTTCACCCTATTCTCATTTGTGGAATTTGACATTTCCATCTTCTAAAATTTTGCACGCTATTATTTATAAATTAAATTAAAGTCTATCATATGTCTTCTCATCTTAACCTTTAATACATCTGAAATGAGGAAATTACAGGAAAAAAATGCATAATCAAAGTTTATCTTCTCAATGGACATGCCCTTACCCAACTGAATATGTAACAAATACTTTCCAGCTATGAATTAGAGGTCTAACCAAGACCTGATAGCAATCATTCTTTGGTTAAAATGGTATCTAGAATTTAAGATCAAATGGTTCAATGGCAGATATTCTTTCTTTTTTCTCTCAGAACTCTATATAAATTACCTTTGTAACAATAATTCTTTTTTTCCCCATCTTACCCATAAACGGAAAGGAGAAGTTTGAGACTAGTAGAAATGATAAAAGAATTGTTAACAATATGTTCTTAAAGGCATGGTATCTATTGATGTAAATATAACAGATTTAAATGCTTGAAAGGATAAATTGTCTTCTAAATCAATTTGTACAACAAAATTACCCATTTAAAATGTGCTTCAAATTTTACTTCTGCTTATGTCTTTAATTTGCCTGCTTTTCCATCACTTGATTGCTTGATTCTAGAATCACTTTTACTATTTAAATACCACTTTTTTCCTGTCTTATTTCCTTGATTAAAACCCAGTTGGGTGTTTTGCCTTCTGTCTGATGACTATGTTAGTACTCAGAACAAAACCAAAAGAAATCCTGAATGAAATTATTCCCAAGCTTTCACAGGACTTTAAAATATGTATGAAGACAAAGTATCTTATAAAAACCGTTTTCATTGTTTCACGAATATTTTACTTTTCTTCTTTCGTCCATAACCACGGGCATATTTTTATTTGCATCTTACTTATTTTCCATATTTGTAATCTATTTCATGATTATTATTATACAAGCGAAAAAGTAAAAACATCAGAAAAAATAATTGAAATACTGAAATCCATCTCTAAAGTGGAACATTGTAAATTATAGAAATAGTTTTTTCTTTAATCTGTTTGATGGGAATCAGTATAAGTGCATTTTGGGAAATGTATTAAATTACTTATATCACACAACATTTTAGTTAGTTTTAACTAAATATATATTAACCTAAATAAGTTGAATATGGAAGGGACAAAATTCTTGTCCTTTCTGTTCTACCCTCTATATTATTAAGGTCAGAATGACTCAAGGTCAATGGCTACAAGGTCAGAATCACCTAATTGATTTTCCAGTCATCCAGAAGGAGTTCAAGTAGTGAAAAAGACCTGCTTCTTTCTTTTTTTTTTTTTAATTTCTTTTATTTATTTGACAGAGAGAGACACAGTGAGAGAGGGAACACAAACGGGAGGAGTGTGAGAGGGAGAAGCAGGCTTCCCACTAAGCAGGGAGCCCGATGTGCAGCTCAATCCCAGGACCCTGGGATCATGACCTGAGCCGAAGGCAGGAGTTTAAAGACTGAGCCACCCAGGCACCCCCAAAAGACCTGTTTTTTCCATTTAAGAGTACAAACTAGAATTCATATGTCACATCTAGCCAATATTCCATTTGTCATTACTAGTCATGTGGCCATATCAGGTGGATGGGAAAGCCATGAAATGGATGGTCATGTAAGTAATGCAGAGCCAATGTAGTGGGGCAACTAGTCAAATCTGATACACCAACTTACTTAGAGTGTGTGTTGGTGGTCATTACTCTTTTTATAATTATTATTATTATTTTTTTTTAATTGTGAGGAAAGGTTTTTTAATTTTTTTTATTTTTTTATTTTAATTTTTTTTTATTTTTTTTTTATTTCCAGCATAACAGTATTCATTATTTTTGCACCACACCCCGTGCTCCATGCAATCCGTGCCCTCTATAATACCCACCACCTGGTACCCCAACCTCCCACCCCCCGTCCCTTCAAAACCCTCAGATTGTTTTTCAGAGTCCATAGTCTCTCATGGTTATTTTTTAAAGATTTTATTTTTTTATTTGAGACTAAGAGAGAGCATGAGCAGGGCAAGGCTGAGAGAGAAGTAGCAGCCGACTCCCCCACCCAACAGGGAGCCCAATGTGGGGCTTGATCCCAGACCCCTGAGATCACAACCAAGCAGAAGGCAGATGCCCAACTGATTGAGCCACCAAGGCACCCCTGTCATTACTCTTTTAATAATGTGTAACAGTAATATATTCTTTCACCTATCCATTTCTTAAGAATTTTTTTCTTACTGTTTTAGAAATGTTTAGGGAGAAGTCACAATATTTTACATTTTCACACATACCTTGTAATTTGGGTAGCCCAGTCAGTTAAGCAACCAGCTGTTGCTTTCAGCTCAGTCCCGGTATTGAGCCCTGGGTCAGGCTCTGTGCTCAACTGTGGGGTTTGTTTGGGATCCCCTCCCCCTGTCCCTCAACCTCTACCCCTCCTCTTCCGCCCCTCTCCCTGCTCATGAGCTCTATCTCTAAAATAAATAAATAAAAATAAATCTTTAAAAAAAAACACTGTAATTCATGCAAGATGGTGCATATGAATATGATACATTATTTCCTAAATTAGAAAGAAGGTCTTCATTATTGCTTAAGTACACCATTAATTCCATTTTCCACTTTTGTGCTTTCTTTGAGTTTCTTAATTAGAATGGACAAAACTCTTCACAGTTCAAAATACACCATTCTTTTCAGAATGTGTTTTCTTCTGGAATGAAATATTACCTAAACATTTAGAACTTCCTAATATGTCATTTGTTTACTTTTACTTAAAGGAGAATTTTCATCCTTTTTTTTTTTTTTTTAAGTGACAAAAGATAACTAAGCACAATTAGCTTTAGTTTCTTGGTCAAGAATAAATAACTTTTGGGGGCACATGTAGGGCTCAGTCCATTAAGATCATGATCCAGGTCCTGGGATGGAGCTCCTTACTCAGCAGGGAGCTGGCTTCTCCCTCTGCCTGCTGCTCCCCCTGCTTGTACTCTTTCTCTCGCTCTGTC
Source organism: Mustela erminea (assembly GCF_009829155.1). Classification (NCBI taxonomy): domain Eukaryota; kingdom Metazoa; phylum Chordata; class Mammalia; order Carnivora; family Mustelidae; genus Mustela; species Mustela erminea. Next base: position 90,761,977 of record NC_045618.1, read on the forward strand.
AAATAGGTAAATAAAATCCTTAAAAAAAAGAAAGAATAAATAACTTTTCATTACATAGACACTTGAGTACTGTGCTGGGACTCATTAACTTTCAGACAAGAAATACAGACATTTGAATTGGAGTAAAAGATCAAGATAAATTGTTTTATATTGCCCCAGTCTTCATATCAAATCTATCAATATCTCCATACAGATACATACAAATGTGTACAGACAACAGAATATACATACATGTATATGTTTTGTGTATACGCATATGCACACAAATCCAGCAAGAGGCGTGGGCACATAGTCAGTTTAATATACAATAATAAATAACACCAGCAAGCAAATAATTGAGAAAGGTTATTTTAGAAAGAGGGTTTATTATATCCTGTATAATGAATAAACTGTTACCTATCCTCATAGAAAGAACGGAAATCTTCATATTGATATACAGACTAATCCTTGTGATTGTTTTCTTATAAAGCAACTCATATTCCTCCAAAACTGCACCCCAAGAAGAAAGTTGTGAAAACTCTCCACAAGAAGACAAAATTTTCTACAGACCATTTTGTATGGGAAGTCACAAGGGAAAACTCAGAGAGCAGAACCAGGGCTTACAGAGAACAGCGGGGCAATTCCTTCCAGAGTGTGTATGGGTCCCAGAATCTCAAAAATGTCGCTGATTGAGACAGGGTGATACGTCATGCAGAGTTGGAGAACAGGATGCAGGAACTGGATAACATCAGATTTGTCTTTTTGAGAACTGGCTGAGAATATTCTTTTAAGACTTTATTTATTTATTTATTTGTCAGAGAGAGAGAGAGCTAGTGCACAAGCAGGCAGAGTGGCAGGCAGAGGCAGAGGGAGAAGCAGGCTCCCTGCCCAGCAAGGAGCCCCATGTGGCACTTGATCCCAGGACCCTGGGATCATGACCTGAGCTGAAGGCAGTGGCTTAACCCACTGAGCCACCCAGGCATCCCTATTCTTTTAATAAGAAGAATTAGTGCAGATGTTGGGGTAACTAGAGGGGCAGACTACAGCAGAGAATATAGTCGTATATTCAAACATGTATTCTCAATATACTTCTTATTAAAAGAACCCAGTTTTATTTAAGGAAGTAATGTATACAGGAAAACAATATAGTTCACCACGTTAAATGTTTTGGATAATCATGGGTCATTTTAGGAATGATCTAGGTGAAAAATTTAAACTATATTTATGCTTGATTTTACTATACTGTGCTATACCATTAAATCTTATTAAATTTTGTTTAAATTCGGTGTATCTTAAGAATGGAATATTTCTTATGATTTCCATCAGTATTGATGGAAAATCACATATTCTTAAGCTCAGAGGTTTTTGTTTTTTCCCTTTGTCATCTGTTACCTTAGACTTGTCATTGCCATTAAGTAAAAAATAAAACAAATTGCTGTGTCACATTAAACTATTAACTAGTTAGAAACAGTGTACTCCCTCTACTTCCCTGTTTGCCATCTCTCCCCTGAAATACTCATACAATCACACAAAGTAATGCTAAGTGGTCATGTTAGACACATCAGGTATCAATCAACTATTTCCAGAAACACGGAGAAATTACCACTAATCAAAGATTGATGGATTCATAAAGCCAAGCAACAGGACTAAAGTAGAAAGTAAGTTGAAAGGCTGACTGTCACCTCAACCTTTTGCCCATTCCAGAGCAATTGTTAGGCAAAAAGCCGGTCCTACTGACCAAACAAAATGAGTAGCCCTTATTGTATGTGTGTGGGGAAATGAAATATTGAAAAAGAAGGAAGTGGGAAGAAAAAAACCACAGGAGAATCTTTAGTTACTGTGTGTATTATCACACTGGGAATAAAAGAAGATCTAATAAGGCAATGCTTTTATTTTTTGTTTTGTTATTTTTGCAGTTTGTTTTTGGTTTTGTTTTTATGTGCCCATTTTATTGTGGCAAATATAACAGAGCACTCCTAGAAAAATATTCACATGTACATCTTCAATTCCAGGAAAAGTAAGGCAAGTAGAAACAAAGTATCCCTTCCATTAGAAGAGACTCACATGATAAATTCTTAAAAGATTCACCTAGGGGTGATGACTGATTAAGATGTAAATTCTGACTGCAATCCAATGTATCCCAAGGCTGAGTGGAGAGACATTTCTTCCCCCACTATTTGTGAATCCCAGAATAAAAGTATCATTGACATACATTATTTAAAAATATTTTGCTGTGTGAGAATAATACGGAAGATAACAGAGAAGACTTCACTTGCAAAAGTGATTTACCACAAGCAACTCAAACAAACTTGAGAAAGTAACTATTTTGGTGTTCTCAAAGTCAGCGCATATTCTAAAATCTGTGGTATTATTTTATAATTGTAAGGTCTCTAAAAATATTCCCAGTAATGTTTTTTGTTCTCTCCTGTGTTGTATGTATAAAATATTTATTAGAGGAATTTTCTGGACTAATTTTCAAAAATGAAACAAAAAAGAATTAGTAGCTTGACGAACAAAACAGATATTTCTTTCACAATTATTTAATATTTCACTTTACTATTATGCCTTTTGTCCTTCAAAAAGCAATGAAAACTGGATCAAAACTGAAGACATAGATGTCTACAATACTTATACCTATAATCTCAAGAAATAACAGTTATGAGAAAAACCAGTAAATCAAAAATAATGAAAACAAAACAGGAAAGATGCAATAGCAGGTCCAGAAATTCTTCAAAAGTAGAAAGTATAGGATTAGATTAAAAAAAAAAAAAAACTAAAATAAAAAACAAAAAAAGCCACCCAAATATATATATATATATATTCTGGATATATAAATACATATATACACACACATATACTGGGAAGAATATGATAATATGATGAAATTTGTAAAAATAGGTTGTTGCAGGTCTTACATGTTATAAAATGGCCAATAATGCCATATATTTGGCCCAGGTAAAATCTCAACAATTTCCAAAAAGCAAAATTTCTCCATGTGCACTGATTACAAAAGCACTGATTACAAAATATTATTTTAAATAATTTTTCAAGAATTACCTTTGGAAATAAAATATGTGCAGTTGGAAAGTTAACTAACAACTCTAGGGTTAACCTAAAAGTGAAATTACAGTGACTTTAACATGAACATTTTAGTTCATGATGTTCATAATTTAGTTCACAATTCCTAATGAACATTAACATGAACAACTTAGGAGACAGTTACTTTTAACATAACATAAAAGCAGTCCATACATATCAGAGCCTGAAGTTTATTGACTAAAAGACACTCAGGAGAAAATATGATTTTATATTAGGAAACTCTATGAAGACAAACTAGCAAATATTAACTTAAAAAACTAGTATATTAGAAAAAATATTAAGCTACCAAATGACTTAAAGGAAGAAAAGTCTAAAATGGACAACACAGTTCATAGTTAAGAAAGAAAACAGTGAAGTAGTAAGAAATAATAAATCTACTGATCAATGACACTGATACATGTTTTTGGAAAATAAAAAACAACAGATAAACATCCGGTGACTCCAGGGAAAAAGCTAAAAACCTTACGGTAATATTAAAATGTATGGGGTAGAATTTGAAAATACAAAGTGTATGTAATTGTACACTGATAATTTTAAAATTATTTCACAATGGATAGTTTTTCATAAACTCAAAATTAAGAACATTGCCATAAAAGTATTAGGAATTATGATCAGACCAGTAAACACATTATAAATCAATTTGGCGATCAAAAATTTATTAGTGGGGTGCCAGGGTGGCTCAGTAGGTTAAGTGACTGTCTTTGGCTCAGGTCATGACCCTGGAGTCCTGGGATCGAGCCCCACATCGGGCTCCCTGCTCAGCATGGAGTCTGCTTCTCCCTCTGACTCTTTTCCGTCTCATGCTCTCTCTCTCTCTCTCTTCTCTCTCTCTCAAATAAATAAATAAGATCTTTAAAAAAATTTATTAGTAAAATGTACCCATCCTAGAGTGTAATCTGGGCAAGTACTATCAAATCTCCAGGAAAAACCAACACATGTATAAATATTTAACAAAGGGAAGAAGGTTAATAGTTTTTCAAATAATATGTGCTTTAATTGATCACCAAACCTAAAAAAGAAATAAGATTTTTAAAATATGAAAGGAACCATTTTCAAAAGCATGTTAGGATATTAATATAACAGTCTAGATTAATCAAGTCCACATAAGATTTACACAGGAAAACAAAAAAGCTTTAAAATAAGAAAACTTCAGAAACTGAATTAATGCCACTGAACTAGCAGAGTGAAGAAGCTAGAAGACGTGCATTCAGGCAATGTGTTTGATCATCTTCAATATATAGTCAGCTAAGGAAAAAATAAACAGTATTTTTCAAGTTTAGACTCTAAGAAAGCTAAGATATTTATAAGCATCCCTCCTGATGCACAGTGAAGATAGTGATGTCTTCTATTACCACCACCATTAAATGATGCAAACCTAAAAAAAATAATATAAAGAAATACATACTTGGGGGAGGTGGGGGGAGTAAGAAGGAGAAATTTGGATACAAACAAGGACAGAAGGAAGATCCTGTGAAGATACAGGGAGAAGAGAGCCATCAACCAGCCAACGATAGAAATCTCAGAAAAACATCAGCCCTCCTGACACCTTGATTTTTGTCCTTTAATCCACCCTGTCTGTGATATGTGGTAATGACAGCGCTAGCAGACTGATACAAGTCACCTCTGAGACTCATTTGTTGAGTCCATATTTAAGTCAGGAAAGAGACTATCTTTCCAGCCAGTTGCTTAGCAAATGCCAACATTAACACTGCACTCCCATCTGCTCTTAAATAAAGAGGGACATTTCTCTACCCTGCAGGCTGCATAAAGAGATGAAGCATGGCATGGCAAACGCAGGAGAAAGATTCATCTTCCAAGAATGCTTCACAGTAAATCCTTAGAGCCAGATGGTTCTCCCAAACAAGAAGTATTAATGGAAGCTTAGGGCTTTTCTCCAATACGCAGGGACTAAAATCCTCCTCACTCAACTTACACCTGTGTGCTCCTGTGAAGATATTCTTCCAAGCTATATGTATGTTGGAGGAACCCTTTTCTGCATTCTATTGATGATAGGGGATTTGTCTGAACTAAGTATTTTAGATTATCTCATTGGCAATTTAGGAGACGGGATGTGTTGTAATTGTGTTTTTGCAAAGTCCTGGAGATTTAAACTGTCCTTTAACTAAAAATTATTTTTTCAGGGCTTTGTGCCTATAAGAAAGATATCAAGCATTCCAAGGAATATTGTATGAATTGTAATAGACACTGACTCCAGCTTTGATGACTGCTGACTCATGTCTAAGCCTTACCCTCCCTTCCCCCCCTCCCCCCGATTCCACAGAAAGCTGTCATGTGTCTCATCTTTTGACTGGAATAAACCTGCTTCCTTCAGAGAAATTTTCTCCAGTCCTAGTTCCAGCCACTATAAATACCCAACACACTCCTTAGGTCTTGCCCAAACCACCTGCTTGTGCCCTTCCAGTTCTCCCTGGAGTCTCTTGTGTAAGCAATAATATACTTTCTATTGCATTCTCTTAGTATGTAGAATATCATACTCCTGGTCATAATACCAAATTTTAGACAGGATCTATCCTAATTCTGCAGAGTAACACAAAACACTATGAAACTTATTTTTATACTTTCAGCATATGAACTGAGGAAGAGCCACTGTTTTTTCTTAGTAGTTTATGGAGTAGAGAAAAATAAAGTTAAGAACTGTATAGATAAGATTCAATTCCCGTTTCTGCTCTTTAGCAGCTGTGTTAACTGGGATAACTATTTAGTTTATATTTATCTCAATTTCTTCATTTGAAGAAATGTGTGTAATAGTGCTGACTTGCAAAGTTTTTTAATGATTAAACCAAAAATATATAAATTAACCTTCTGGTGTAGCTCATGATACATAAGGCTCTGCATATGTTATTTTTAAATAGACCATTGTAATGCAAAATTAAAATAGTTTACGAAAACAGAAAATCATTTTATAATATTTACTTCTAGATAACAAATCATTATTCACAAGGCCTATTTTTAAATAAACCTAATTCCAAAAAGTATCTTAGAATTTCCAGTGAGAAAAATGCTTAGTATCTTAAAATTTCCATGGTTATGCTTGTAATTTCTACTAACTAAAAATAAGTCAATATTTTCAAAGCATTACCACTAAATGTTTTGGCTGTAAAATATCTCACTTTTTCAGTGTCAATGAACATGTGTTGTACCACTAATGTCTGCTTGTAAGGCTTGTCTTAACTGTTGCCTAAGACAATGAATTATTTAAGACTCCAGGAATATAGCTTAAGTGTCCAGCGCAAGACATTCCTATGGTGGTCCAATAGCTCACTAATAAAATTAGAGTGATGTGGGACAATATTACCAAACAAAAGGTTGCATGCAATGGAGCTTTGTAATAGCACAACTATTACAACTAGCATACATACATACAACTGTTTGTATGTAGAATATATAATGCGTATGATCAAATAGTTTACTCGATAATTAGTAGCGCAAGTACTATTTAAAAATAAAATATGAATCTCTTACCTTTGAATTCATTTTTCTGTGAACCCTAAAACTTCCCTAAAAAGTAGTCTATTAAAAAATGAACTAAAATGGGACACCTGGGTGGCTCAGTGGGTTAAGCCTCTGCCTTCATCTCAGGTCATGTTCTCAGGGTCCTGGAATCAAGTCCCGCATCGGGCTCTCTGCTCAGCAGGGAGCTTTGCTTCCTCCTTTCTCTCTGCCTGCCTCTCTGCCTACTTCCGATCTCTCTCTGTCAAATAAATTAAAAATTAGAAAAAAAATGAACTAAAATATGTTTGATGAGAAAAGTAACCTTTTTTGAATACAAGAAATTACATTACCACAATTATAATCTTAAAAGATAATTGAGATGTTTTATGCTTTCCCTTCTTTCTTTTACTTGTTTTTAGAATCTAGTCTTATTAAAATGACTCTAAGTTGAATAATTAAATGTATGTTGCAGATTTGACCTACAGTATCCTTAGGGTTACAACAGAAAAACCAAAATATAAAATGTATTTATGCATTCTTTAACACATCACCTTCATTTATTGTCTTCTTTTTCTTTAACTGTTTCCTTAATTCTAGTTTATTAGGTTGATACCATGTCCAATTGTTCTAGGTATATCTCAAATAAATCTTCACTCAGGATTTGCATAAAGATTTAGAAACTATGAACCAAGCAAAATATTCCTATCTTTCACAACTTTACTGTGCGTAGTCAGCAGAAGAATTTGTGTGTATGTGTGTGATCTGTGAAATGGAAAATAGTTCGTGTGTCAACTCTCTAGGAAAAGAAACATCTGATAATTAAAAAAAATTTTTTTGATTACATTTTCTAGGCTGGTAAGCCAGAGTGGAAAGTGAAATATTAGACTCATAGTACTGTCTTTGTTTGAGCTGCTTTAACAACAACAAAAATATAAACTGGGAAACATAACAAAGATTTTTTTCTTTGTGAAACTGCATATGCTGTGTGTTTCTAAAATACAATAGTGGGATAACATAGGATAAATATTCCCATTCCAAAAGGGAAAGGTAGGAAAGAAAAGAGTAACAAGTCCCACTGAGTCCAAAACCTATTAAGGCAACAAGATTATGACCTAAGGCTTGAAAATAATTCTCTTTGGTTTGAAAAGCTGACTTCTAGACCCATTGGAATGGCAACGTCACCGCTACAGTTCAGTGGGAGGGTCCTGCAGTGGTTCCCTGGCTGGCCCTTGCTCCCATGGTACCTTTCTGTTTAGGTCTCATGACTCTAATGACAGAGGTCTCATGTCTCTACTGCCAGGGGTTTCATGCCCACCAATCTCTCAGTCTAAACTTTGGTATCTGGAGTCCCTGGTTTCACCAGTAACCTTGTCGCTTGAAATCTAGGTAGAGGCAGTGATGCCCACTTAGTTCTGCTAAGCACAGCTCATATCACAACTCTCTGCAGGAGTTCTACCCCTGGGGCACTGGGTGGGCTTACTCTCGCCCACCTGAAGATGCTCCCCCTTTGAAACCACTTTATCTCTCACACCCTTGCACCCTAGGCTGATGATGGAAATGCAGTCCTGATGACCCTTGGGGCCCTTCTTCCATCTTCTTGGAAAATAACCTCCAGCTTCTGTTGAGATTCATATTAATCTCCTCATCAAACAACAGCTTGGTAATACCCTTAGCGTCCTCATCTTTTTGTAATATGAATAGGCTGAGAATTTTCCAAATCTTTAACTTCTGCTTCTGTTTTGCTCAACAGTATCATCTTTTAGTCATTTCTCTCTCCTCACATCCTGCTTTAAACAGTCAGGAGGAGCCAAGTCACACCTTCAACACTTTACTGAAGATTTCCTCAACTACATATTCAATTTTATTGCTCCCAAAATTGATAGTCCACAAAACACCAAGATATGAATACAATTCAACCAAGTTCTTTCCCACTATATAACAAAGATAACATTTCATCTTTTTTTTTTAAAGACTTACTTATTTATTTATTTGAGAGAGTAAGAGAGAGAGAGTGCATGAATAGAGGGGATGGACAAAGGGAGAGGGAGGAGCAGACTCCCCACTGAGCAGGGAGCCCAGAAGATTCAGGGCTCAATCCCAGAACCCTGGGACCACAACCTAAGCGGAAGGCAGGCACTTAACTGAGCCACCCAGGTGCCCCATCCTTTCCTCCAGTTTTGTTTTTTGTTTGTTTGTTTGTTTTAAGATTTTATTTATTTACTTGACAGACATCACAAGTAGGCAGAAAGGCAGGCAGAGAGAAATGGGGAAGCAGGCTCCCTGCTGAGCCGAGAGCCCAACGCGGAGCTCTATCCCAGGACCCTGGGATCATGACCTGAGCCGAAGGCAGAGGTTTTAACCCACTGAGCCATGCAGTGGGGTAAATAAAATGTTTCTTATATCCATCCAAGATCTCATCAAAATAGCCTTTGTGGGAAAGCTCTACCAACATCTGCTCACAATTACTTAGGTATTCTTTAAGAAGATTAAGGTTTTTATCTACATTTCTCTTTCTCTTTCAGAGCCTTCACAAAATCATCCTTATCTCTCTCTGCTCATGGTGGTGTTTTTCCCAGCACACACTTCAAACTCTCCTAGTTTCTATCTGTTACTCAGTTCCACAGCCACTTCCACATTTTTAGATATTTGTGTTAACAGCAGAGCTTCTGTTAGCAATTACTACCTTAGCTTGTTTGGGTTGCTACAACAAAAACACCTTAGCCTAGGTGGCTTACAAACAACAGAAACTTACTTCTCAACAGTTCTAGAAGCTGGAAATTCCAGCATTAATGTACTGGCAGACTCAGTGTCTGGGGAGAGTCCACTTCCTTCCTGGATCATAGACGGCCATCTTCCTGCTGTGTCTCATCGTTGAAGAGGTAAGGGAGGAGCTCTCTTGGGTCTCTTTTACAGGGGCATTAATCCCATTCATGGAGGCTACACCCTCATGACCTTATCTCTTCCCAAGGTTGTCCACCTTCAGGTACCATCATATTGCGAGTTAGGATTTAAACATATGAATTTTTCTTTCTTTTTCAAGTGTTTATTTAAATTCTATTTAGTTAACATACAGTGTACTATTAGTTTTAGGAGTAGAATTCAGTGAGTCCTCACTACGTACAACACTAGGTGCTTGTCACGAGTGCCCTCCTTAATACTCATCATCCGTTTCGCCTACTACCTGCTCATATTTCCCCCAGCAACTCTCAGTTTGTTCTCTAAAGTTAAGAGTTTCTTATGGTGTGCTTCCCTCTCTCTCTTTTTTTTTTCCTTTTCCCTATGTTTATCTGTTAAACATATGAATTTGAGAGGGACACAAACATTCATCCTGTAAGAACCACTGTCAGCTCAGTAAACATGTTAAAGAACTTTAAAACTTTTTTTTTTTTAAGGCAAAGTTATCTTTCTGCCTCTTTGTGATAAGAATCCAATGAGGGATACTTATGTTCAAGCTGTCATAACTTGTGCTTGGAAAGTGGAGCTGTTAACCAGAACTAGAAGCTATCTATCTCCTAGAGATTGTAAGAATTCTGATTATTTCTTTTTTTTTTTAAGGTTTTATTTATTTGACAGAGAGAGAAAGATCACAAATAGGCAGAGAGACAGACAGAGAGAGAGAGAGAGGGATGCAGGCCCCCTGCTGAGCAGAGAGTCAGATGCGGGACTCGAACCCAGGACCCCGGGATCATGACCTGAGCTGAAGGCAGGGCCTTAACCCACTGAGCCACCCAGGTGCCCCGCAGAATTCTGATATTTCTTAATGAAGAATAAGGAAAATAAGATTTTTTTTCCTCCACTGTGGTCAAAAAGCTTGTTGTGTCCTGTGAAGTTAGAGAATTTTTTCAAATAAAATTTTTAGACTCTAGAATTCATGCATCTGCCTTTTTTAAAAAAAGATTTTTATTTATTTATTTGACAGACAGAGATCACAGGTAGGTAGAGAGGGGGGGGGGGGCAGATTCCCTGCTGAGCAGAGCAGGACCCTGGGATCAGGACCTGAGCCGAAGGCAGAGGCTTTAACCCACTGAGCCACCCAGGTGCCCCAGTATGCATCTATCTTTTAAAACAAAATAAAATTTATAAATGATTAACAGCAAAGCCTTTTTTTTTTTAAGGGATTTGGCATATAATTTGAAAATCCTTTCCCCCAAGAATACTTAAATTCTAGATACTTACCTTTTGGACTATCTATTATTCCAAGCCTTATTAATCAGTGCATGCCACAACTGACATTTTCATGAGAAGAAATTTTTAAGACACAAAGACATATTCCATCTACACAAAATCTGAAAATATTCTGAGAGCAACAATTTATAGGTTTTTAAATACAAAGGGACACTATTATTCCAACACTTAAATGTCATGAAGATATTAGCTATTTTCAAAGATATTGAAAGTTTTATAAAAGAACCTTACACCTTAGTTCCTATCATTACCATTCCATAAACCTAAAAAGAAATATTTCCATAAAAAAGGAAGCCATTATATTTGGTAAGTTTTCTTGCAGCAAGAGATATATATTATAGAGATAATCCTTATTTACATTGAATTATGAAGAAAGGAAAACAACATTTTGTGAAGGAAATCATTACGTAAATGAAATGTTGACTATTAGATGTGTCTTATTTCTAGTATTTTCTTATCAAGCATTTAATGTTAGTTTAGTTATTTAAATCAATTAGGGTAGTTTATGTCAAGCAGGCATATTTAATAATCCATGTATTTAAACTGAGTAGAAAATAACATCTCTATGTTTTTTAAATTTTAAATTGTACAGACCATTTTAATCTTAGTCCACTTGATTGGGACCTATTTACCTCCCCACCATATATGAAAAATGGTAGTAGGTGTATGTGAATTACTTTTTAAACATCATATGTGACTGACGTAATTAAAGAAAACTGACCAATTTTCTGGTTACTTACCAACTATACAGCTGTTGTGCTATCTTCCTTAATTAATTAGTTCCTGCAGGAGTCAAGCCATTATGGTCACCCTGCAAAAGCAAGGAGCCCTGTCACTAAAATTTGATTGACATGTCAAGAGTAGTGATACAGGGGTGCCTGGGCGACTCAGTCAGTTAAGCATCCAACTCCTAATTTCAGCTCAGGTCATGACTTCAGGGGTGTGAAACTGAGCCTAGAGTCATGCTGCACACCCGGCTTGAGATTCTCTGTCTCTCCCTCTCCCTCTGTCCTTTCCCCTGCTCATGCTCTCCTCTCTCTCTCTCTCTCTCTCTCTCTTCCTGAATAAAATAAATAGGATCTTAAAAAAAAAAAGAGTAGTGGTACGGGCAGAGCTCTCAAGGAGGTCTGAAGTGTCTGGAGAATACTAGAAAAAGAGGGCTGGCTCAGGAGTTTTTATTGTGGTTAAGGGTGTGCGATAGGGGTGAGGTGGGGACTTCCACGGTTCCCTGCAGTTTCTACAGGAGAGAGCTCTGGGCTTTCATATTAGCTCACCCAGATGTGGACAGAGAGGTTGGGGAGGGATGATGTTTAAAATTTGTCAGCAGGTAAACACTGGAAAAGGGAGTGAGATTCCTACTTGGTCACTCATCTGTGAGCAGTTGTGCCTGGTAGTTTGAATGATCACCTAATAAAAGCAAAGACATTCTGATTTTGTGAGTCATTATTAAAATCGAGTCATTTCAATAGTGTACCATTTCATTAATAAATTAGGAAGACATAGTGTGTGAAGAATTTAGAGTAGTAATAATACTTAACATTTTTGAAGTATTTTGTTTTCCCTGAAGTACTTTTCTATCAGGAACCATATTATATTCCTTGAATTTCTTAAGGCATAATATTATTCATATTTTAGAATATTAAAAATATTATATCTGCATAGAAAGTAGCTTCTTTAATATCCTACTAATTAGAATAAAAATATACTTCTTGTATCTTGAAAAGTTCTTGATTTATAAATAAATTTAGTCTCAATTCATATTTTGTTTTCCATCTCCCAAGATAATATGGTAGGGGTTAGAAAAGGGTTATATTATGAAGATCTGGCAATATTAAGAATTATGTTACCACACTAAATTAGTGCAAGACTACAAAGTTATTTATATCCTAAATTTGATTACTCCATTCACAAAGTAATTAAATGCAATCCAGAAAAATTTTGATTTAGATAAACTTTAATGTTGGTTCAGTAGTGTTGGAATAATAATGATGACAACACCACCAACAACACAAATACTATTTTTTTCTGGAGATAGACACATTTATTCTGAAGCTCATATGAAAAATATAAACATTCAATGATAACTGTGAAATATTGAAAATAAAATTAAATGTTGGGAACTAGGATAACATACTATAAAGTCTGTAAAATTAAAACGCTATGTTGGTGACCTGTAAAAAGTTATATATTTGGAACAAACTAAAACATCAAATACAAGTACATGGAAATTTACTGTACACAAAGGTGGCATTTCAAATCACTGAGGAAAATTATGTTTTAACTAAAAGTTGAAAATAACAGTATTGTCATTTGGACACAATGACAGCTGAATCAAAATATAACTGCTTATACCCCTACATAAAACAAATTGGAGCAAAGATCTAAGTGTTAAGACAGATTTGGTATTATTAAAAAAAAAAGAAACCCGGGTATATTTCATTATATCCTAAATGTTGGGAAAGCTTTTGAATTCTTACCCAAAATCTAGATGCAAATTTTTTTATTGCTGGTTTATATTATATAAAAATAAAATAGAAACTTTTGCATGACCAAAAACCAAATAAACAAAAGGGCAATGTCCAAGAAAAGGAGTAACTGGGAAAAAAATCTTGTATGATATTCACAATAAAACATTAATATTTCTCATATAAAATAAATCTAAAGTAATATGTAAATATAAAAAATTCAAAAGACTTAAAAAACGAAGAAAAGGCAAAGTTCACACACACACAAATATGCTTATCTTCCTACTGATTACAAATATATGCTACATCTATGAGTACATATATGTCCACATATGTATATATATATCACAAATATATTTATAGGTGTATTTACACAATTAACAGAAATAGCATACTATGAAATTAGAGGGTTTTTTTTTTAAAGATTTTATTTATTTATTTGACAGACAGAGATTACAAGTAGGCAGAGAGGCAGTCAGAGAGAGGAGGAAGCAGGCTCCCTGCTGAGCAGAGAGCCCGATGTGGGGCTCGATCCCAGGACCCTGGGATCATGACCTGAGCTGAAGGCAGAGGCTTTAACCCACTGAGCCACCCAGGCACCCCGAAATTAGAGTTTTAATTTTCATTCGGGACACAAAGAATATCTCATGATGCAAAAGATATAGTTTGTGGAATTGGAAATGTGACAGCAATTTATTCATGATTTATGCTATCAAGTTTTGCCTCAGTCTAATCTCATACATAAATAATACCAACTTGATAATGGAATGGTGAAGGACTGCTAGACATGCTTGGCATAGTGGCCAGATAGATCTTCTTCATGATGTACAACTTAGGTGGTATAATCACATACCTTTTCTTCAGTACTTTCGACTAAAAAACAGTCCGATAAAAAGTCAGAAACTATTTCTCTATAGAAGAATAGTTACTAGCTAAAAGGTGACTTTGTCTACAAACCCTAAGGAATTCTATTGACTTTCTCCTCTAGGGTCCAAAACAGGTTCAGATGTGGCCTCCCTATCAAGTTCACATGCTGAGCTCTGTTGTATATAACATAAAAGGACCAAGTTTCTAGTACAGACACATTTTTACTAGACACAGGCAAGACATGTTGACCAACTTCATCTTTTCTACCTCCACACAAATCTAGAAGCAGAAATATAGTACAGAAATATAGCTTCCTATTTTAAGTGACCAACTTAAGTACTTTGTTTTCTTTTTAAAGGTTGAAAAATGTGAGCTTCCTCCAAGTCCTTCACTCTAGTAAGAGAAATCCTTATGCCCCATGTTTACTGAATAGGAAAAACTCTATGGAATGGTGTATTCAACTTTTCCTCTCTGTGGTGTGCCTATCTTCAAAATACCTAGTCTGGGGAACTTGATGATAATGGCTGTCTAGATTCTTTCAGCATGGCATAGAAATATGGTGGGTCAGTGATCTGGAAAGACACTGAGATGCTTGAAGGTGAGGTTCTGGAAATGTTGTAGTGATTAGTGACCTTATGGTGTAGATTAAGACCATGGAAACTAGTTTAGTTTAGGGAAGGAAAGTGTGATTGAATGGAGGAGCACAAAGATCCAAGAGACCAGAGTGTTGACTATTTTGAACCAATCTTGTACAGGGATATTAAAGTGATTATAAATAATGACAGGAATAGTACTTCAGGAGTGAAATACCATCAATAGAGTCAATAATTACTTTTAAAATGTGGGGCGGGGTGACTCCCAAATCAGTAGTGGACAGGAACAATCATGTTAAAGTCTAATAACATTTGTTTTTCAAATGAGAAGAGAGCTTTGACGAAATCAGAAGAAATATTTACAAAGTGGCCTTGAGATGCAAAGCAAATACAAACTTCACTTTAAATAATTTGGGGGAAATGACTGTCCTCTGGAGACAAGCATGTTTGAGTGGTACACTAAGTGGAAATAAACAGTTGGAAAGAAGTTGAAGATTTAAAAATATATACTAATGATATATCATGAATTCCAGCACAAGCAATAAAATGGTTTGGGCGGATATTGAGGAATGTGTACTAAAGTCAATTTTAGGAAAAGTCTATAGGAGAAGTGTTTGGTTCTAGTAGTCCAGGAAATTAAGTGATAATATTAAGTCATAGTTTTTAGCAAGAAATTCTGAATCTACTATCAGCCAGACCAGTGTCTGAGCTTCTGGTATGGACAAGAATCATGGTGTTATGACCTCCATTGCTATAGTGGCTGTTTGGTGGAGTTATTTACAAAGACTAGGTCTCAGTGGGGTTGATAAAGTAAACTTACAGAGGAATTCTCTTCATGAATCCCAGAGGCTGGACGTGTTTTAGCAGTTTTAGTGGGCATTTAAAAATATAGTTGTCATGGGGCACCTGGGTGGCTCAGTGGGTCAAGCCTCTGCCTTCGGCTCCGATCATGATCTCAGGGTCCTGGGATCAAGCTCCGCATCAGGTTCTCTGCTTAGTGGGAAGCCTGCTTCCCCCTCTCTCTCTGCCTTCTTCATATATATATATATATATATATATATATATATATATTTAGTTGTGATGGTGCTTGGGTGGCTCAAGCAATTAAGCATTAGGTCATGATTTTGGCTCAGATCATGGTCTCAGGGTCATGACTTCAAGCCCTGTGTTGGGCTCCACACTGGGTATGGAACCTACTTAAGAGTGTCTCTCTCCCTCTCCCTCTGCCACCCACCCCTGTCTCTCTACCTCTCTGGAAAAAAAAAAAAAGTGAATGTCAACTAAGAACTAATGTTACAGGGTTTCATTCTGAGTTATTGGCATTAATTTCAAATCTCTATCATTTACTGACCTATGTAGGGATCACTAACCACAGTGGTCATCTCAAGTAGTCCATTTGCATCTTTAATTCCAAAATATTTTAAATTGGATCATAGGGGTCTATATAAATCATCTATTAATAAAAAGTATTTCTATTATTGCTTTTAAAAAGTGTGAATCTCGGGGCGCCTGGATGGCTCAGTGGGTTAAAGCCTCTGCCTTTGGCTCAGGTCATGATCTTAGGGTCTTGGGATTGAGCCCTGCATCGGGCTCTCTGCTCAGCAGGGAACCTGCTTCCCTTCCTCTCTCTGCCTGCCTCTCTGCCTACTTGTGATCTCTGTCTGTCAAATAAATAAATAAAATCTTTATAAAAAAAGTGTGACTCTCTTGGTATATGAAAATTCTGCCTTACTTAGAACAATTTACTAACACCTCTTTTATTTGAGACAAGAAGCCACTGAGATTAAATATTTGTGATTAATATACAAATACCTATATGAGAAATTAAAATAATTTATTTTCTTACTGAAATTGATTTCCTTACATTATATCAGAATCATATAGGCTTCAGGCAGATCATTAGCCCACACTTGGGATCTTCACAGTTGGATGCTCTCCTATTTTTTCCCAGTCAAGTGTCCAGCTCTCTCATTACAACAAGTCTGATTCCATTGACACTTGAAATCTACTGGTTCTTATTTTCTGGTTCTTATATTCTTATAAAAAACACTTTCTTTAAGGCCTCGCAAATCTTTCGTCATTCCCTTTCCTCCTTCTAGGTAGTCTATACAATGCACTGTGGTCAGTCTTGATTGAAACATTTTTATTTATTTGTATTCTTCTTGGGTGTACTTTCCCCCTTTTTCTGAATCTCTAATTGATTATGATAGTTCAAGACCTAGGTAATTCCTCATTATTCACAATGTTTCCAAATTCCAACAACATGTATTGAAATTTGTAAAATGTTGTGATCCGTGTTATTCATTTGTCTGCTACTTTAAAGTTCTAGTTAACTGTGTCTTAATGGGTATGACTGTGTATTAAATGAAAAGGACTTCAGGTGCCCATGGACTTGAAGTTCATGCCTTCACATATATACAGTTATTTGTTAAATTGACAAATGCATATTTAAGAAAACATGAGTGATCATAATTATTGTCTTGTCTAGAAATCTATATTTATCTTCCCTGTACATCTTTTTTCTATTATTTTTAACAGAGGGCTTAAACCAAAAATTTGGACACAGACTTGTTAAGATTCATATTCACAATTTTAATTTCTGTTTTGGTAACACATAACCTATACTCGAAAATTCAAGCTATGGACATCTTTACAGTAAAACCTGTATAAAGGAAAATGTCCAGCATTGTATTAGCTGATCCTACTGTTAAAGAAACCATCATACCAAGCAAGATGAATAGCTGAATTGGATTTTATTTTGATACTAATGCTAGCAATAAGGAATTCACAGACATTTCATTTAATACATAGACAAGGATAGAAACAGTTCTGAAATAAAAGGCAGGAGAGTTTTAAGAAGGAAGTAGTTTTACTGCTTAAAGCAAGATGCCCACTAACGTTAGACTCTTACCCTCCCCCAGAAACTGAGAGATAGGGCACTATCCCCCTTGATGATTACACTTCAAAGGGATGGCCCCAGGCTCCTTGAGAAAGACAGTCTTCGGTTGTAACACTGGGAAAAAGCTTTTAAAAATAGTGAAATCTTGTAAGGGCACAGAAAAAAAATGACAAGTTTTCTAAAGAAAAGGATCCTGGAAAAATGAGATAAGGGACCTAGAGTCAGAAAGAAACCTGTCTAAAGTTAGGTCAAGTTGAGAATGTCAAGGTCATTTTGGTCTTTATTCATTTAAGGGCAATATACATCCTTTAGCTGCAATTATCTTTCTATAAAAGAATTGTACTTTAAGTAGAATTATATATATTAGATATTAATGTTATAATATATAATATGACATTATATATGAATATATATTAATATTAATTATATATTATATTCTTCAATGAAAAGCAGCAGAATCTAAGTTCAGAGAGAGAAACTAAGAAAAAAGAGTGCATTGTTCAGTGGGATAAAATTTTAAAACATAAAGTTTCTTTTAAAACTTTAATTCATATGATATTTATTAAAAACAGTATATTATGCATTCTGGTATCAACTTTGGAACCAATTAAATTACATGAACCTTATTATTTGTTTTCCTCAGAGACTTTAAGATCAATGTTCCATCCATAGCCCATTAGGGATAAATGTTTTACACATCTTTTCAGTAACTGTGTTGGTAGCTGAAGCATGTGAACATTTTACTACTGGGAACTTTAAAAGAAGTGGGAAAAAAATACATCTACAGAGAAATATTTGAAGGGAAAATTCCTTCAAATTGGACCTTTCTACTATCACAACTTTTTTGGGTCCAAAATATATGTGTGCATATACTAAAAATTTGTTTTGAGTTAGGAAATATGAAAATTGTAATTTAGGAAATAAACAAAATGGCTATATTTAAAATAACCAGTAGTTGTATTAAACACTGTAAAATTTACTTCTTGATATCTTGAAACTACTAAGATTTTTTTTTAAAGATTTTTTTCATTTATTTGACAGAGATCACAAGTAGGCAGAGAGGCAGGCAGAGAGAGAGAGGAGGAAGCAGGCTCCCCGTGGAGCAGAGAGCCCGATGTGGGGCTCAATCTCAGGACCCTGGGATCATGACCTGAGCCGAAGGCAGAGGCTTTAACCCACTGAGCCACCCAGGTGCCCCAAAACTACTAAGATTTTTAAATGAAATTGTTCACAAATACTGTGCAGAGTAGCAGAATCAGATACCATTTACCTCATTGAAATATAAAAATATGGACACAAATAATGGAGGAATTTTCAATATATCCAAGATTCTAATATAACCAAATGGAATATTTTTCATTCTATAATGGCCTGACTCGGGGATGCCTGTTTTATTAAGCAGTTTGGGGACAGTTATTTTAAAATACTATATACTAGATTTTATATATATATATATGTGTGTGTGTGTGTGTTTATATATATATATATATATATATGCACACAATACATATACAAACATATGTTTGTATATATAGACAAACATATAGTGTTTGGTCCGTAATGCTCACTTTTTTTTTGTTTTTAACAAGTAGTTGACTTCTAATCTACAGACATTTATTTGAATTTTAGAAATGAAATGTATTCAACAGTAGTGCATTACAGCAAATATATAAAACATGATTTATTTCTGCATCTAGAGGTTCAGCTGGTTTCTTTTGTCCTCATACTGGACACCAGTTCAGGCACATTTCGACTATTCAAGGTATTCCTTCCACTTTCTTTTTCTATATTATATTTTTAGCCTCACCAATTATTTATTTTTCCTTCAAAGAAAGGATACTGTATATTTTTCATTCAACAACACTAATTTACACTGATAAAAATTTGAATTAGCAAGTGGATACTTACACATAGCAGATAAAATTAACATTGAATGTATAGTTTTTATAAGTCCTTTTTTATACTAGGACTACCTCTCTTATAAAGAAGTAGAAGCTTTATGGTCTGCATTTCTCATGCCTTATAGCAGCACTACAAATCTTAAAAGATACTATTCACTGGAACAAACCTTATAATTAGAGTAAATAGTTGTATATGCAAAACTCACTTGAGAAAAGATTCTCAAGGCTCTAGAAAAGATTCATGATAATTAGGAAAGTGTAGCACAAGCGGGATTTATTATTAAAAACAATAAATTAGGAAATTGAGCCATGTTACCCTAATATTCTATAGGATAGAATTTAGTCACAGAAATATATATGCTGTCTTAGATATCAAGTTAAATTATATTTAAATCATTACAAGGCATTATTTTTTATTGATGTCATGGAATTATGACAATTATGTAAACATAAAAATAAAATATGTTTTAAAGTATCAATTAAATAGTCCACATATCTCTAATATGATCATAATTTAACCTAAATATGGTATATCTATTTGGAAGGAAATATAGTTCTGGCATTAAATATAGGGAGAAAACTAGTAATATATTTAGGTACATATTCCTCTGCAGCATTTGTACTCTAAAAGATACTTTTAGTTGTGCATTTTATGTCTAGGTAACAAATTTCTAATTGATTCAGTTACAACTTTACACTCCCTGTGGGGCACAGGTGAAAAAACTTATAGTGTCATATTCCTTCTGTTTCAAATTAGCTTTTCCCCATTATTCTAGTGTATATCACCAAGATTTCCCATATGTGATTAAGCAGTTTGTCCTCCCTATAAGACTCATGTAGAAACAAAAATAAAGTGAGAATATTCATTGTATAAATATGTTCTATAACATTGTGGATTTTAAGTACCTTAAGGGGATTAAAGGGGATAAGCTCATTTAACTGGGATATAAATTCTCTATATTCACATGAGTTACTATGTTTTCTGAATTTTACTACCAGACTGATGCAAATACTGCTGATATTTAAAAAAAAGGGGGCCACTTGATCTCTATAGGCTAAATATAATTTAAAAATTAATTTATTTTTCATTGCATTCAAATATTGATCAGATCTGGAAGTCTAATACTTGCTTCTGTCTTTCTTCTTATTTGCATTGAATTAAAGCTTTGCTGGGGCACCTGGGTGGCAGAGGAGGTTGAGTGATGGACTCTGTTTTAGCTCAGGTTCTGATCTCAGAGTCATCAGATCCAGCCCTGCATAGGGCTCGAGGCTCAACTTGGCATCTGCTTAGGACTCTTGCTTTCTCCCTCTGGCCCACCCCCACCCCTAAACCCCCACTTGAGTGTGCTCTCTCTCCAAAATAGATAAATAAATCTTTCTTTTTTTTTTTTAATCTATTTATAAATAAAGCTTCTTTGTTGGTTTGTTTTTGTTTGTTGGCTTATTTGCTTCACTCTCCCTTATTTTTGTGTCTGCCTGCTCCAAGCTTTAAACTATTTTCATTGGCACTTTCTCCAGTCTCACAATGATCAGTGCCTGTTTTATGTAAACCAAATACAAATCAATTTGTATGTCTCCAGGTCTGATCTCTCTCCAAGTCTTGTGTTTCACTTTCACAAACTGCTAGACAATATGGCAGACATATCAAAAAAATAGACTAAACCTTAAATGTTGATTGTATAATATCCTAACTTTAATTAATACTGTTTTATGCATTTCTTACCCATCTTGAAGTCACCATAATTCTTTCAGTCACCTTGTTTTGCAACATTGAAATTATTTTAGATAATGCCCTCTTGTTATCCACATCTTAGAAGTTTACCAAAACCATCTATTCTAACTTGGTGCTTTTTCATCTCTAGCCATTTCAAATTTTTCATGTTTTCATCTAGATTAAACTAGTAGCTTCCTAATTGATCTCCATTCTCCTAAATTTATTCTCCTAAATTTTTGACCCTTTCACTTTTTTTTTTCCATGAACAGTTGTGGGTTCTGAAGACCAATTTCAAACATTAATTCCTCAAAAACCTTTCCATTAAATTTTACAGGTAAATGACTTCATTTTTATAATACTATCCTGTGTTCTTCACAAAGTATTATGCTGAACAAATCAAAGCAGAATGTGCAGCATGCTATTAATAATGTATTTAAATATAGAAAAAAACATAAATATATTTACATGATTTTTTCCAGGGAAGAAAAAAAAGAAGAGTGATAGAAGCTAACCTTCTTATATATATTTATTTTTTTTTCTTATCACTAAAAGCTTTTACCCTTTTATCAACCTTTTCCTATTTCCCCCACCCTGCAGCCCTGGCAACCACTTTTCTACTCTATTTCTATGATTTTGAATTTTTGTTACAATTCTGCATCTAAAAGATAACATGTATTATCTGTTCTCTTGTCTGGCTTATTTCACTTAGCTTCATGGCCTCAAGATTCATGTATGAGGGTAAGTGGCAAGATTTTTTTCATAACTCATCTAGATAATATAGATACCTTACATCACCTTTATCCATTCATCCACTGATGAACACTTAGGTGGTTTCTATATCCTGGCTATGGCAAATAATGCTGCAATGAACCCGGAAATACAGATACATCTTCAAGATCCTATTTTTATTTATTTTGGATGTATGCCCAGAATTAAGATTGCTGGATCATAGCGTACTGCCATTTTTAATGTTCTGAGGACCCTCCATTCTGTTTTCCAGAGTGGCTGCACCAACTTACATTTCTACCAACAGTGCACAAGGCTTCCCCTTTTCTCCACATCCTCACCAACACTTGTTACCACTTGTCTTTTTTATTCCACCCATTTTAACAGGTGTGATATGATATCTCACTATGGTTTTGATTTGTATCTCCCTGATGATTAGTGATGTTAAGCAACCTGTCATGTGCCTCTTGGCCATTTATGTGTCTTCTTTGGAAAACTGTATATTTAGTTCCCCTGCTGATTTTTCAATACTATTATTCATTTTTATTTTCCTACTGAGCTATATGAGTTCTTTAATAAATAAAAATCAGAATATTATTGTTTTGGAATTCTTATTTAAGTGGCAGAATAGAGAATTCTTAATATCTTAATATAAAATATTATTCTTAAATAAAACTAAGAATTCTTATTTAGATAATAAATCATCTGTCAATGATCATTAGTGGAAATGTCACAAAAACAAAGGCAGCCAGACATACATATAGCCCCTTGTATTAGTCAGGGCGCCCTCTAGAGAGACAGAACAAACAGGATGTACATATATAGAAAAAGATTTATTATAAGGAATTAACTCACATGATTTTGGAGGTTGAGAAGATGTCAGGAGAGATCAAATAGTGCAGCTCTAGTTTGAGTCCTAAAGCCTGAGAATCAGGAAAGCATTGTATAAATTCCAGTCTAAAAGCCAGCAGGCCTGAAATCGAGGAAGAGTTGTTTCTGTTCAAGTCTGGAGACAGGAAGAGATCAATATTCAAGTTCAACCAGTCAGGAAGGAGGAATTTCCTCTTATTCATGGGGACAGTGGGGAAGGGCAGGGTTGCTGTATTCAGGCTTCCAATGAACTGGACAAAATTCACCTAAACTGGGGAGGGTGGTTTGCTTTACTTAGTTTACCATAATCTCATCCAAAAATACCAAAGAAGGCCAACCCAGATTAATGTTTGATTGAATATCTGGGGACTCTGTGGCCCAGTCAAGTTGGCATACAAAATTGAACAACATACCTTTGAATGGAAGTATGCATGATTTTATATGAAGCAGTCTTGTCAAAAATAACTGAATGTGAATATGATCAAAACTCCAAACATACCAAGTCATAAGAAACTAGCTGCTCCAAACTCAGAAAAACTGCAATCTATAACAATCTCATCAGTGTTCAGACTACTGTCTATTAGATTTATAAAACAAAAAAAGAAGGAAACTGAAACACTAAATATTTAAGAGCCATTTTCCAAGTCATAATATAAGTAAAATTGTTTGTATGATTATTGAAACAGTTTTAAAAAATAGATATTTAATGAAAAGTTTCAGAGATGGATAGCAGTAACAGTTGCATAATAATATAAATGTACTTAATGCCATTGAGCAAAATGCTTCAAAGTGCTTAAGTGGTAAATTTTATTTTTTGCATCTTTTACCATAGTTTTTTAAATATTTAAAATTTTGAAATTTTAAAAACATAAAAAGTTGATATTTGAACACAGTAAAAATGAGTATTATTTTAGGTTTATAATGATGTGGTGGTTGTTTTATAAGAATGCATTTTATCTAGGGATACCTACTAAGTATTTTCAGTTAAAGTGATGATCCATTGGATATGATTCAAAATAATCTAGGAAGAGACATGGAAAGTGATATAAACAAACTGATGTTGGGGGCACCTGGGTGGCTCAGTGGGTTAAAGCCTCTGCCTTCGGCTCGGGTCATGATCTCGGGGTCCTGGGATCAAGCCCCACATCGGGCTTTCTGCTCAGCAGGGAGCCTGCTTCCTTCTCTCTCTCTGTCTGCCTCTCTGCCTACTTGTGATCTCTGTCTGTCAAATAAATAAATAAAATCTTAAAAAAAAAACAAACTGATGTATTCATAACTGTTGATGAGGATGATGAGTATTTTATATTATACTAAAAATTCTGTATTTGTGTTAAATTTCCAAAATAAAATTTTTCAAAAAATATAGTAATATTTCTGTATTTCTCTTTTTTGTTATTCTTTGGACAGCTATCCCTATCCCTGTACATTCAAATGTCATACATTCTATTCATACCATTTTTTAAGTAAAATAGATATGAACAAGCATTTCTCTTTAGAGCTGAGACATTTTTCTTTGTTAAAAAACGGGAGTAATAATATCCACTACATATTATGATCGTGCTAATAGAGCCTAGATCGGGTAACTCACATAAGCACAGTTATAGTGCCTGCTTATATTCATTAATGTGCTTCTCTCCCTTCCTTAATGGACAAAACATCTCTGATCCTTGGAGGATTCACTTTTCCAGAATTCTCCTTTTAGTTCCAGCTTTTATTTGTCATAAAAACAAATCTTAGCATTCTTTTTATTAAAGATTTTATTTATTTTATTTGTCAGAGAGAGAGAGAGAGAACAAACACAAACAGGGGTAGCAGCAGGAGATGGAGAAGCAGTCTCCCTGCTGAGCAAGGAGCCCTATGCAGGACTCCATCCCAGGACTCTAGGATCATGACCCAAGTTGAAGGCAGATGCTTAGCTGACTGAACCACCCAGGCGTCCCAAATCTTAGCATTCTGATCTTTTGTCTGAAACAACACTAACATTTGTTTTCCCAAATCACATTCTGTAACAAAGTTGTGATACTAACTCAGGGAAAAAGGAAGGAAAGAAACCGTAAGTTATATAAATTTATTTTATCCTTTGTGAATTTTGGGAACCAGAAAAGAGATAGATTACTTACATTGTTTCAAACATTGTATAAAGTTTGATATAATCCTTAACCACTTCTATGTCCAAATGACCCAGGCTCAGCGAATAGGCATTCAACTACCTGGTCATACTTCACAAGTTATCACAAGGACTCCAATTTCTATCATCAAGAGAAGGCTTCCTGTTCCTTTCTGGACTCAGAAACATAGCTTCTGAGATAAGGATGGTCAGGAATATACATTATTAGGATGGATAAAAGAAGATCAATAATCTATGATTTACATCATTCTTATGTGCAAAAGCCAAATCAAGAAAAGAAGAAAATAATGACTGCCAACAGTCCAAAAAGGAAGCAAGATATTTTGGAGCAAAAATAATCACACAATTTAGAAAACTATTTCAGACATTTAGTTTCAGCTTTATGGTTGCATGAACTGTGACTCTACCATACGTGAGAACAGGCTGTGCATGACAAAGGACATACCTGATGAGAAAGAGATTAGGGAAGATAAATTGTCTGTCCTACCACTGTGCCTGACCAAGCAAGATGTGGGAGCATGAGATGGTTTTCTTAATTCAACAAATACCGAGTGAGCAAACCAATGCTGCTCCAAACTCAGAAAAACTGCAATCTATAACAATCTCATTTATTAAGAAAGACTTCAGGCCAAGCTAAAGGGTTAGTTACCAAAAGTAATGGCCATATTTGTGTTTTGTGGGGGAAAAAATGTTAAGCCATGATATACAAAATGAAGAAGTGAAGAGAGAGCCAGGAAAAGTGGTCAATTTGACACCAATATTAAATGTCAGTGGGCAGAAAGGAAATACTCAAGAATTGACAGTCAGAAGTATCTAGTACTTATGTTAATTATCTTATGTTTAAAAAATATTTATTGATATTAAAAGTGAAAAATCTATACATGTATAAAAACACACAAAAACATAAAATATGTTAGCATATTTATTCCTGAATATTTAGAAGTCCAATGCGCTATCCATTGCACAACAGACCCACCTTATTCCTGAATATTTATTTGGTAAATTTGCAAAGATGTTCTACTATAAAGACTTAATATTCATCATAAGGAGACAAAATGTTAAAAAATAATTGAAGTGAACCACATGTCTGCTGGAAAAGAAAATGTTCCATGGCTTGAATAATTTAAGTCTCTAAGTTTTGTATGCTGACTTCAGTTTTCTCCCTTTGTCTTTCCAACAGATTATTTTAATACCCATAACTATTTCTCACAGCTTTCTTACATTTAATGCTTATTGTCCTCTGAAACCATACCGACCTCAGAGACTTTTTAAAAGTCAATGCCAGGGGAGGAGTCAAGATGGCAGAGAAGTAGTAGGCAGAGATGACATCAGGTAGCAGGACATCAGCTAGATAGCTTATCAAACCATTGCGAACACCTACAAATTCAATGGGAAATCAAAGAGAAGAAGAGCAACAATTCTAGAAACAGAAAATCGATCACTTTCTGCAAGGTAGGACCTGTGGAAAAGTGAATCCAAAGTGATGGGAAGATAGACCGTGGGGGGAGGGGCCGGCTCCTGGCAAGCGGCAGAGCAATGGAGCACAAAATCAGGACTTTTTTTTTTTTTAAAGATTTTATTTATTTATTTGACAGACAGAGATCACAAGTAGGCAGAGAGGCAAGCAGAGAGAGGAAGGGAAGCAGGCTCCCTGCTGAGCAGAGAGCCCAATGCAGGCTCAATCCCAGGACCCTGGAATCATGACCTGGAGCCGAAGGCAGAGGCTTAACCCACTGAGCCACCCAGGCGCCCCAAAATCAGGACTTTTAAAAGTTGGCTCCATGGAGGGACATTGCTCCAGAGGCTAAACCAGGGGGAAGCCAATGCGGGGTCAGCATAACCCCAGGTCCTGTGGGGTCACAGAAGGACCGGGGGTGTTTGAGTGTCTGTCACAGAGCTTGCAGGTATTAGAGCGGGGAAGCCAGCTACAGCAACAAAGCTGAGGAGTGAGCTCTCAACTCGGGCTTACCTTGAACCGGTCGCAGGCAGGGTGAGCTTGGAGCGCGGCCAGAGGCCACAGAGACGGAAGTGACTGGGCGCTTTTCTCCAAGTGTGAGCGATTGAGCACTTTCCTCCAAGCACAACCAGAGGCCTGGGAGATGGAGGCAGTTGGGCGCTTTTCTCTGAGGGCGCACTGAGGAGTGGGACCGCGAGCTCTCGGCTCCTCCAGGCTGGAGATTGGGAGGCCACCATCTTCATTCCCATCCTCCGGAACTCTATGGAAAGCGCTCAGGGAACAAAAGCTCCTGAAAGCAAACCTGAGCGGATTACTTAGCCCGGCCCCTGGTAAGGGCAGTGCAATTCCGCCTGGGGCAAAGACACTTGAGAATCACTACACCAGGCCCCTCCCCTAGAAGATCAACAAGAAACCCAGCCAAGACCAACTTTACTCACCAAGGAGAACAGCGGAATTCCAGAGGAGGAGAAAACAAATCTTATCTGGACAAAATGACAAGGCAGAAAAACTCACCACAAAAAAAAGAGCAAGATGCAGTACTGAGGGCTGGGGACGTAATCAATACAGTCATTGGTAATATGACAGATCTAGAGTTCAGAATGACGATTCTCAAGGTTCCAGCCCGGCTCGAAAAAGGCATAGAAGATATTGAAGAAACCCTCTCCAGAGAGATAAAAGCCCTTTGCAGAGAAATAAAAGAACTAAAATCTAACCAAGTTGAAATTAAAAAAAGCTATTAATGAGGTGCAATCAAAATTGGAAGCTCTTACTGCTAGGATAAATGAAGCAGAAGAAAGAATTAGTGACATAGAAGACCAAATGACAGAGAATAAAGAAGCTGAGCAAAAGAGAGACAAACAAATACTGGACTATGAGGAGAGAATTCAAGAGATAAGTGATTCCAGAAGAAGAAGAAAGAGAGAGGGGAGCAGAAGGTATATTGGAGAAAAATATTGTAGAGAATTTCCCTAATATGGCAAAGGTAACAAACATCAAAATCCAAGAGATGCTAAGAACACCCCTCAAAATCAGTAAAAATAGGTCCACACCTCGTCACCTGTAAAATTTACAAGTCTTAGCAACAAAGAAAAAATCCTTAAAGCAGTCTGGGAAAAGAAGTCTGTAACATACAAGGGTAAAAACATTAGATTGGCAGCAGACCTATCCACAGAGACCTGGCAGGCCAGAAAAAACTGGCATGATGTATTCAGAGCACTAAATGAGAAAAATATGCAGCCAAAATACTATATCAAACTAGGCTATCATTGAAAATAGAAGGAGAGATAAAAAGCTTCCAAGACAAACAAAAACTGAAAGAATTTGCAAACACCAAACCAGCTCTATAGGAAATATTGAAAGGGGTCCCCTAAACAAAGAGAGACCCTAAAAGTAGTAGATCAGAAAGAAACAGAGATGATATACAGTAATAGTCACCTTACAAGCAATGCAGTGTCACTAAACTCATATCTCTCAATAGTTACCCTGAATGTTAATGGGCTAAATGCCCCAATCAAAAGACACAGGGTATCAGAATGGATAAAAACCCAAATCCCATCTATATGCTGCCTACAAGAAACTCATTTTAGACCCTGAGACATCTCCAGATTTAAAGAGAGGGGGTGAAAAACAATGTACCATGCTAATGGACATGAGAAGAAAGCTGGGGTGGCAATCCTTATATCAGATCAATTAGATTTTAAGCCAAAGACTATAATAAGAGATGAGGAAGGATACTATATCATACTCAAAGGGTCTGTCCAACAAGAAGACCTAACAATTTTAAATATCCATGCCCCTAACATGGGAGCAGCCAACTATATAAACCAATTAATAACAAAATCAAAGAAATACATCGACAATAATAGTAGGGGACTTTAACACTTCCCTCACCGAAATGGACAGATCATCTAAGCAAAAGATCAACAAGGAAATAAAGGCTTTAAATGACACACTGGACCAGATGGACATCACAGATATATTTAGAACATTCCATCCCAAAGCAACAGAATACACATTCTTCTCTAGTGCACATGGAACATTCTCCAGAATAGACCATATCCTGGGTCATAAATCAGGACTCAAATGGTATCAAAAGATTGGGATCATTCCCTGCATATTTTCAGACCACATGCTCTGAAGCTAGAACTCAATCACAAGAGGAAATCTGGAAGGAACACAAATACACGGAGACTAAAGAGCATCCTTCTAAAGAATGAATGGATCAACCAGGAAATTGAAGAAGCATTGAAAAAATCCATGGAATCAAATGATAATGAAAACACAACAGTTCAAAATCCGTGGGACACAACAAAGGCAGTCCTGAGAGGAAAATATATAGTGGTACAAGCCTCTCTTAAGAAACAAGAAAGGTCTCAGGTGCACAACCTAACCCTACACCTAAAGGAGCTGGAGAAAGAACAAGAAAGATACCCTAAACCCAGCAGGAGAAGAGAAATCGTAAAGATCAGAGCAGAAATCAATGAAAAAGAAACTAAAAAAAAAAAAAAAAAAACAAAAACACAATAGAACCAATCAATGAAACTAGGAGCTGGTTCTTTGAAGGAATTAATAAGATTGACCAACCCCTGGTCAGACTTATCAAAAAGAAAAGAGTAAGGGCCCAAATAAATAAAATCATAAATGAAAGAGGAGAAATCACAACCAACACCAAAGAAATACAAACAATTATAAGAACATACTATGAGCAATTCTACGCCAACAAATTTGACAATCTGGAAGAAATGGATACATTTCTAGAGACATATAAACTACCAAAACTGAACCAGGAAGAAACAGAAAACCTGAACAGACCCATAACCAGTAAGGAGATTGAAACAGTCATCAAAAATCTCCAAACAAAAGGCCAGGGCCAGACGGCTTCCCAGGGGAATTCTACCAAACATTTAAAGAAGAATTAATTCCTATTGTCCTGAACCTGTTCCAAAAAATAGAAATGGAAGGAAAACTTCCAAACTCATTTTATGAGGCTAGCATCACTTTGATCCCAAAACCAGACAAGGATCCCATCAAAAAAGAGAATTACAGACCAATATCCTTGATGAACACAGATACAAAAATTCTCACCAAAATACTGGCCAATAGGATCCAACAGTACATTAAAAGGCTTAATCACCATGACCAAGTAGGATTTATTCCAGGGCTGCAAATTTGGTTCAACATCCGCAAATCAATCAATGTGATACAATACATTAATAAAAGAATAAGAACCATATGTTACTCTCAATAGATGCTGAAAAAGTATTTGACAAAGTGCAGCATCCCTTCCTGATTAAAACTCTTCAAAGCCTAGAGATAGAGGGCACATACCTCAATATTATCAAAGCCATCTATGAAAAACCCACTACAAGTATCATTCTCAATGGAAAAAAACTGAAAGCTTTTCTGCTAAGGTCAGGAACATGGCAAGGATGTCCGTTATCACCACTGCTGTTCAACATAGTACTAGAAGTCCTAGCCTCAGCAATCAGACAATAAAAAGAAATTAAAAGCATCCAAATCAGCAAAGAAGAAGTCAAACTATCACTCTTTTCAGATGATATGACACTGTATGTGGAAAACCCAAAGGCTCCACTCCAAAACTGCTAGAACTTGTACAAAAACTCATTAAAGTGTCAGGATATAAAGTCAATGCACAGAAATCAGTTGCATTTCTTTACACTAACAACAAGACATAAGAAATAGAAATTAAGGAGTCAATCCCTTTTACAATTGCATCCAAAATTATAAAATACCTAGGAATAAACCTAACCAAAGAGGCAAAGAATCTATACTCAGAAAATTATAAAGTAGTCATGAAATACTGAGGAAGACACAAGAAATGGAAAAATGTTCTATGCTCATGGATTAGAAGAACAAATCTTGTGAAAATGTCTATTCTACCTAAAGCAATCTACACATTTAATGCAATCTCTATCAAAATCCCATCCATTTTTTTTTTTCAAAGAACTAGAACAAACAATCTTAAAATTTATATGGAACCAGAAAAAATCTCGAATAGCCAAAGGGATATTGAAAAAGAAAGCCAAAGTTGGTGGCATCACAATTCCAGACTTCAAACTCTATTACAAAGCTGTCATCATCAAGACAGTATGGTACTGGCACAAAAACAGACACATAGTTCAATGCAACAGAATAGAGAGCCCTGAAATAGACCCTCAACTCTATGGTCAAGTAATCTTCGACAGAGCAGGAAGGAATGTCCAATGGAAAAAAGCCTCTTCAACAAATGGTGTTGGGAAAATTGGACAGCCACATGCAGAAAAATGAAATTGGACCATTTCCTTACACCACACACAAAAATAGATTCAAAATGGATGAAGGACCTCAATGTGAGAAAGGAATCCATCAACATCCTTTAGGAGAACACAGGCAGCAAACTCTTTGACCTCAACCGCAGCAACACCTTCCTAGGAACATCGCCAAAGACAACAGAAGTAAGGGCAAAAATGAACTACTGGGATTTCATCGAGGTCAAAGGCTTTTGCACAGCAAAGGAAACAGTGAACAAAACCAAAAGACAACTGACAGAATGGGAGAAGATATTTGCAAATGACATATCAGATAAAGGACTAGTGTCCAGAATCTATAAAGAACTTAGCAAACTCAACACCCAAAGAACAAATAATCCAATCAAGAAATGGGCAGAGGACAGGAACAGACATTTCTGCAAAGAAGACATCCAGATGGCCAACAGACACATGAAAAAGTGCTCCATATCACTCAGCATCAGGGAAATACAAATCAAAACCACAATGAGATACTACCTCACACCAGTCAGAATGGCTAAAATTAACAATTCAAGAAATGACAGATGCTGGCGAGGATGTGGAGAGAGGGGAGCCCTCCTGCACTGTTGGTGGGAATGCAAGCTTGTGCAACCACTCTGGAAAACAGTGTGGAGGTTCCTCAAAAAATTGAAAATAGAGCTACCCTATGACCCAGCAATTGCACTACTGGGTATATATCCTAAAGATAAAAACGTGGTACTCTAAAGGGTCATGTGCACCCAAATGTTTATAGCAGCAATGTCCACAATAGCCAAACTATGGAAAGAACCTAGATGACCATCAACAGATGAATGGATAAAGAAGAGGTGGTATATATACACAATGGAATACTATGCAGTTATCAAAAAATGAAATCTTGCCATTTGCAACGACGTGGATGGAACTAGAGGGTATTATGCTTAGTGAAATAAGTCAATCAGAGAAAGACAGCTATCATATGATCTCCCCGATATGAGGAAGTGGAGATGCAATGTGGGGGGGGCTGGGGGGTAGGAAAAGAAAAAATGAAAGAAGATGGGATTGGGAGGGAGACAAACCATAAAAGACTCAATCTCAAAAAACAGACTGAGGGTTGCTGGGGGGAGAGGGGACGGAAGAAGGTCGTGGGGATATGGACACTGGGGAGGGTATGTGCTATGATGAGTGCTGTGAAATGTGTAAACCTGGCGATTCACAGACCTGTACCCCTGGGGATAAAAATACATTATATGTTTATTTAAAAAAATAATAAATTAAAAAAAAAAGAGCATTAAAAAAAGTCAATGCCACAGGACCACCTGGGTAGCTCAGTCTTGGTTAAGCGTCTGTCTTTGGCTCAGGTCACGGTTTCAGGGTCCTGAAATCAAGCCCTGCATCTGGCTGCCTGCTCAGTGTGGAGCCTGCTTCTCTTTCACATTCTGCCTCTGTGCTCTCTCTCTCTGTCTAATAAATAAATAAAATCTTTTAAAAAAAAAGTCAATGACACAAAAGCTTGACTCCATGCTAAGGAGATTTTATGAATCATGGAATTATTAAAGTGTAGATAAAGCCTATTAACTTCACCTAGTGATTTAGATAATATGATTTAGTTTTAATTCCCCTATATTCTGCTTTACAAGTTTTTCTAATGACCTATTGAGAGAATAAGTCAAATTCCATTTACTCTCTCTCACTGAAGTCAATAAATTAGTATTTTTTCCCCACAACTTTTATATATCTTCCTCATGTTGAAAGAAATGATATCCTATTTTAGAGGTAATAATTTTATATTGCATATATTTTTATTTCAAAAATGCTTTATTATCTAATATTTGTTACTCTATTTTAAATGCTTCAAAAACATAATGAGTTAATTTGAATATACAACAACAATACTTTTATGGAATGAAATCCCAGGTACTAACTTATAAAATATCTGTCTTTTCTTCCATGTGTTTTGTATACCTTCTCTTAAATGGAAAGCTGAAAGTGAGTAAGGAAAGCACTGGATCCTTGATATTCCCAGAAGAAGATTACAATTTATGAGTTACTTTAGCCTTCAGCAGTTTCTCCTCTGTTTTTGCTAAAGCCCATATACAATATGACCAATTGATTATGGCTCTCCTCCTTCCTGGCCCAGGATATATATTTTTCAACCACAAGCTGAAAAAGAAAACAACTCCTTTATTTTGAAAAATTCTTCGCAGAATTGCTTCGATCTACCTCAGCTTTGTCACTCACTGCTTGGTGCAGCCACATATGCCTGTGGTTCCTAATTCTGGTCTCATCAGTCACCTTCTTAGTAGAACAGGAACAATCATGCAACCTCAACACGTTTGGCTTGCAGTGCAGAAATAATTGAGCTACCATATATTTTCTGTTCCTTTTAAGTACTTATACAGTGGCAACTGCAATTTAATTCCACTAATTCACATTATTAAAGAATAACTAAAAACAAAATTAAAATCATGACTACATCAGTTGTTCTATATTACCACATATATAACCAATTACCCCAAATTCTGTGGCTTAAAATAGCACACACCATTATCATCCCATGGTTTCTGGGTTGGGAGTCTTGGCATAGTGTGGCTAGATCCTCTGCTTGGTGT
This sequence comes from Mustela erminea, assembly GCF_009829155.1. NCBI lineage: Eukaryota > Metazoa > Chordata > Mammalia > Carnivora > Mustelidae > Mustela > Mustela erminea. The sequence goes on from NC_045618.1 coordinate 90,795,690, forward strand.
CTCACAGATTTCTGTCAAGATATTGGCTGGACTGAGTTTCACTAGGCGCTGGCCTGGGAAAGAATCTGCTTCTACTCATCCAAGTTATTGGAAGAAGAAATTCCTTTAGGTTTGGATGACTGAGGGCTCCAGCTGTTTGCTGGCTATGGCTAAAAGCCACCTTCAGGTCCCAGAGACCACTCATAGTTCCTTGTGGCTCTATTCAGTTTCTGGCCACAAGGACTTCCTCAACATAGCTGCTTCATCAAACCAACAAGGATAATCTTCCACTGCAGTCTGCAATGATAAAGTCTTATATATGAAGTTTTATATATAATAAATTACCAAAGGAGTGACGTCCCTATGTCCCTCATAGAAGTGTCACATTCTGTCACCTAGAAGCAATTCACATATACTGCCTGCCCTCAGTGTGAGGGGATTACACAGTAGTGTGGACTCTAGGAGTTGGGAAATCATTTGGGTGGGGGAGGGCATCTCACAGTCTGTTCATCACAATGAGGCTCATACAAATATAAACGTATCAAAGATTTTAGTGAGTTCATTAGTATTTTAACTGGTCCAGAGTAGAATTTAGAGTAAAGCACTTATACAGTCAGATAAGGAACACTGGAATGAATTTACGAATCAATGCAAAACTTCATGAATCTATCTGGTCAATAGCCACAGGGCATTGAGTCAGATACAATCTATATTTCTGTGAAAAAAAATCATCTGTGCTCTTGGTTTTCAAAAACTGATAGCTGTCTAGCTCATAAACAAGTGATTGTGCAGTAACTCAGGGCAAAGACAGAAGCAGAACCTCCACGGAGTCAGATGCCCCAGCAGAAAAGAAACCCAACCAAGAATTCTTTCGTCCATTTCAAAATCCTTGACCTTGTTTTTTTTTTCTTTTCCCTTCTTTACAGCACCCACTCTTCCCCTGTGATTATAATAATCTCAAATAGACAATTTTTTTTCAAAAATTGGGCTGATCTTGGGGCACCTGGTTGGCTCAGTGGGTTAAAGCCTCTGCCTTCGGCTCAGGTCATGATCCCAGAGTACTGGAATAGAGCCCACATCAAGCTCTCTGCTCAGCAGGGAGCCTGCTTCCTCCTCTCTCCCTCTCTGCCTGCCTCTCTGCCTACTTGTGATCTCTCTCTGTCAAATAAATAAATAAAATCTTAAAAAAAAAATCAGGCTGATCTCATCTGATTTGTACTGATATTTACATAGGTACAGCAAAAATACTGATCAATTGTTTAGACCTCCTTGAGTTCGTTTTCCAAATCTAGAGTCCTAGAATATTGAACAATTAATAAATTCATAAAATTACCTTCTGTCTGGAAGTTTCCATAAGGAACCTCAGATTGGATTTATAAAAAGTCTCTATTATTTGCAATAATGAGACCAGGAGCTGAATCCAGAAACTCCACAAATTTTACCTTTAAATTTGGGTGAATCACTCTATTTTAGAGGTTGTCAAAATATTCTAAATTTCTTGGTCCTAGAAATGAACTTCCTTACCACCTGCCAGGCTGGGACACCACAAACAAGGCACCAGGATAGTTTTTCCAGAAGGATTTTATAGACCTTCGCTCCTTAAGTTTAGCTAAACTTGCCTCTTAATGGTGCTTGTCAAAACTAATTAAAGAAACATCATTTTCAAACATGATAAACTACTATGATCTAAGTTATACAATCAATTTATCCAATTAGATCATGGAAAAGAGAAAGACAGATGCTTTCTGAATCTATGCACACAACTACATTGCTATGAAAAGTAAGAAGATTTAATAAAAATGTTTATGATTTCTCGGGTGTCACAGTGAGTCATCTGGGTTTACAAAAGCAAAGTCAATGCATTGAAATGGGATAACTTAAAAAGAAAAGAACTTTCTTATATTTATAGAAAATAGAACATTAAGACAGAATCAACAATATTCCAAGCAAATAACCACAATAAAATTCCCTTTGTCGGTTTAATTAGTCTTATGTATTTAGCTCCTCTTATGCTATATCTGGACTTAGGAGGATCCTAATGTAAAACTGTCTTCTTCTTGATTAAAAGGAATCTTGAAAATTCTGATTCAGTCTGCTGATAGTCTAAATATTATCTGAACAATGTCAGCTCAGAAGCTACAAAGAGAGGTTCATTTTTGAAGTGTCAATGCTTTTAAGTACCTATTACTGTCTCTTTTGGGGAGTTTTGGGATTATCCTTCTTTGTTAAAGATAAAACTGGTCAGCAGATAATAGCAAGGTATCTAGCACATAGCAGAGTAAAACAAATACCCTTTGTGCCAGAGACAAAATCCCTACAGTTTTTTCTATGATTTCTTTTCTAAGGATAAATTTCAAATATGAGAAATCTGATTATGATTCATAAAAAGGTTAATACAACTGACAAGGAAATCTGTTTCTGTGGCATAAGGAATAAAGATAATGAAACTATTCCCCCAAAATTCTGACAAAATATCTCTAAAAATAATGAATAAGCCTGTTTTCCATGAAGACAAGGAGTGTTACACATCTGACTTATAAGAATAAATGAACATCATTTTAACAAATATAATGAGATAAAACAAAAAGAATTCTGAGACATACCAAAACATATAAAAAGAATCTAAGATACGGGGCACCTGGGTGGCTCAGTGGGTTAAGCCTCTGCCTCTGCCTTCAGCTCAGGTCATGATCTCAGCCCTAATCAAGCCCCAAATCAGGCCCTTCTCAGCAGGGAGCCTGCTTCCTCCTCTCTCTACTTGCCTCTTTGCCTACTTGTGATCTCTGTCTGTCAAATAAATAAATAAAATCTTAAAAAAAAAGAAAAAAAAAAGAATCTTAGATACAAAGACTGAGTAACTCCAGAGAAGGCCTGAGACATAGATATCAAAAACCTACCTCTGTGCTCTGGAGCCAATGAAGACAGAGTTTGGGGATAAAGATGAAACAATAGTTTTTGTACTTTGCCAGACAAAAGAGGCTACAGCAGGCCAATGGTTTCAAAACTGCAGACCCACTGGGGTATAAGGCTGAGGGGTTTTATTTGGAAAACACAGGATCTGGAAAGTTTTGACAGGAATGTGGCATTTGCAGCCAGCCGTGTCATGTTCAAGGTGGTCTCATGACTAGTCCTGCCGTGCACCATCCACGTCTTCTTACTAAGTAGACATTGAGGTCAAAAAGATGCCAACACCAACATCGAGTTCCTGGAACAAAGGATTCTACAGAAAACAAGTTAAGGGTCAGAGGAAGCTTCAAGAGTGAGGAAGAGAGAAATTTGTTCGGTTTAAAGTCAAGTCTTGCTGATTAGTGTGTTCATCTTAATTTCCATCCATCTTTATGTTTTATAGGGGTTTCATAGGTACTTTGACTTAAAAAAGAAAAAAAAAAGACCCTACATAGAAAAACTGAATATGCTTTCCAATTGAGAACCACTAGCCTAGAAGATGCTGAGCAAGGAAAAGGTTAAGGATAAAGGCCTGGGGAGATCGGAGACCCCTGACTATGCTCCAGGAGGAGATAAGATAAGAGATAAGGGAACAAACCAGACCATCTTGCCCTGAATGTTAGGGGGTATTCCCCCTGCCCCCGGCAGCTACATTGTAACTACAGAAAATGACCAGACTTCAAAGAAGAAGTAAGCCATTAAAAATGTTATCAATAGTCCTTGCGCAAACCAATATGGCACAAGAGTCTTAAGGCCACAAGCTTCCCAGTTGGTTCTCAATAAAAGCCTGACAAGAATAGCTCACAGTGGCAACCCATTCGGATCCCTCTCATTCTAGAGTGCTTTTCTTCTTTCTGTTCTCACCTTCACTTGAAAACCTATCACAATGCCCTTTTGTGTCTGTGAGATTCATTCTTTGACTCTGATAGACAAGAACACTGTACCAATGCTACATACAAATTAAAGGAGTAAGGTTGTGATCAAGTAGAAATTTATAAATAATAAGAAAAATTATAGCTGAATTCACCATACCTTTATTGCCTAATACCAGGCAAAGCTTCTCTAGAACTCTGACAAATAAAGAAAAACAACAGAATTATATCATAAGGTCTTAATCAATATTTTCCTTTAAGATGAAAATATAGTATGGATAATGAGTACATTCACAAACTTCTAGAAACTTTCCTTCAAGCATATAATTTATAAAATATGCATATTAACATTTTACCTATACAAATTTAAGGTAAGTTGTGCATTCCCTTCTTTTTACTTAACTTTTTCCAGACAAATAATCTAACAAGTCAAATTATTTCTAATATCACTTCCTATAAGGTGGGAAAAATTTGTCACTTTCCAGGGAACCTCTGGGAAACTTCAAAGATATATAAAATATATCCTGAAAGTTACACTGATTTTTTTCCAAATTCAGATTAGATATTTGAAAAGCAAAAATAAAAAATTTGTTAGGAGAGTTAGATCATAAGTGCCTAAGGAACAATAGTTGATAATATTTTTAAGTGACAAATGCAGACAGAAGGTAACTTGTAAGAACTTCTGTTCTTTCCTAAGTGAGGAAACCCCTCTCTTTCTTTTTTAAATTAAGTAATCAGTGGTATAATAGAGTCAAAATAAAGAATACAACACTATCCTAATAACACATAGAATCTCTTTTACCAATGATAGGTAAAGGTATTAATCAATAAACCAAAAGAACAAACTCATCAAAATTAAGAAAAATTTACTAATATTTTGATATACATCATAGTTTGTTTTTAGATTTAGGTACTATAAACCAAGGCAAAAATATCATTTTCCATGATTTGTTCTTCATTATTATGTTTTTCACATCCTGGAACAATCTGACATTTTATTTGATGACAGTTCTTAGATCTTCGAGAGCAAAATAACATTTATATTAAAAATGTGATGTTCTTGGGCGCCTGGGTGGCTCAGTCCTTAAGCATCTGCCTTCGGCTCAGGTCATGAGGAGGCCCATATCCAGCTCCCTGCTCAGTGGGAAGCCTTCTTCTCCCTCTCCCACTGCCCCTGCTTGTGTTTCCTCTCTGTGTCTCTTTGTCAAATAAATAAATAAAATCTCTTGAAAATAAATAAATAAATAAATAAATAAAATATTGTGTTCTTTCTGTTAACATGCAATGTGTTAATTATTCCTATCTTCAAATTAATCTATAAATATGTACATTTTAACACTCTCTGTTCTTACTTCTAATATAGCACATAAACATACCTGTGTAAACAACCACAGCAACAACAAAAATTCTCAATTTGGGGTCCTCAATGCTCAATAATTAAGAGTCGTAAGAGATTGAAGGATCAAAAAGAAAAAGAGAAAACACTTAGAAATGCTACCTCAGGGGAAAACTACTCTTTTTCTTAAAAAGCAAAAGTACATTTACAGTCTTATTTCTCTTTCACTAATGTTTAGTGGACTATCAAGCACTAAATTGATTACAAACTTTTTTTTTAAAGATTTTATTTATTTATTTGACAGACAGAGATCACAAGTAGGCAGAGAGGCAGGCAGAGAAAGGGAAGCAGGCTCCCTGCTGAGCCGAGAGCCCTATGTGGGGCTGGATCCCAGGAGCCTGAGATCATGACCTGAGCGGAAGGCAGAGGCTTTAACCCACTGAGCCACCCAGGCACCCCTGATTACAAACTTTTAACTGGATGAACTTTTATCTCACAGATAAAACTGGAAGTTAGATAAATTAAATCTTTCATCACTCATAAGCATTTTGTTTTCTAGTATAGTTGATAAGTATACATAACACAACATTCTACAGCCGAAAACATCCATTTGTAGTTTCTTAAAGTGGCAAAATGATCACATTCATTGAAGTGAATCAAAGTTACAGATTCTCTATAACATAAGTATATGAATAAAATTAGATTACCTTAAAATCATGCTTATAATGAATGTTTCATTATTCCATATTAATTAGAAAATATGTAGATATCTGGTGACTATTGTTAATTATTTACTCAGTATTAGTCCAAAAATCTAAATTGCCCAAAGATCTTAAAAATTATCTTCAATATGACATACTCTAAAACATAATTAACTTTAAAATTAAAAGTTTGTTAAAATAATGATTCAACTTAATTGAGCAAATAATTGCGTTAGTTGTTTTATAAATAAACCTCTCTATGTTTTGGGAAAAGTAAGTGAAAAAAGAACAAAATGTACACTTGTATTACAATCAACACTGATGAATCAACAGAAACAAATTTTTTATTTTTTTATTTTTATTTTTTTTAATTTTATTTATTTATTTGACAGAGATCACAAGTAAGCAGAGAAGCAGGCAGAGAAAGAGGAGGAAGCAGGCTCCCCACTGAGCAGAGAGCTCAATGTGGGGCTCGATCCCAGGACCCTGAGATCATGACCTGAGCCGAAGGCAGTTGCTTTAACCCACTGAGCCACCCAGGCTCCCCAAAACAAATTTTTTATTGAGCTGAGATTATTAGTCTCATTTACTTAAGATTTAACTAAAATCATATATACTTGGATTCTTAAAAAGTTTCTAAGCTTGTATAAAAATAACTTTCAAATACATTTAAAGTATTTTAACTTCAATTTCCTTATTTTCTGGTAATATTAGGAATATTTAATGTATGTAAGTGCTTAGTTATCTCTAGAAGCCAATTAGAAAAAAAAATCCTTTACAAACTAATTTATTAATATTCTCTGAAGATAGGAAATATTATATAATCACACAAGGAAAGGCCTTTCAGGATCACAGCATAGACACAGAGATCGCTTCAATTATACAAACTTAGCCACAGGTCAAAAGACACAGATGTAAAAATGTGTTGGTTCTGATAGCAAAGAATGGTTCTGCTTTCCAGTGGGTTGATGTGTGTTGAAAATAGACAAATATGCACAGAATTAATAATGGCAGGAATCGACAAACCAAATTCTTTGACATCTCTGACTCAACAGATAATAGATCTCTAAACATTTATAAATCTATTTATAGATCATCAAAATATCAGACTATAAAACCAAATTCACAAACACTGCTATCACAATTGGGCAATCACTTATCAGATGTAAGCAAAACAGAAACAAATAAAACAAAATCAGCAGAGGAGAGGGGAAAGTGCTAGTGAAACAAAAATTCAGTGGAATTGTGGCTGTATTGATGCTTCGAAATCTCTGGAAGCTAAGGTAATTCATAGCTGAGCCTAAGCTGCATATATAGTGTATATCTTCAGGACAACATTTACCTAGTTTCTGGTAAATTCATTGGGCATTTCAGTTAATAACACCCCAAATAGTTAAATGACTATCAAGGAAGATAATATTATGACTCTTGTAGAAAAATAAATTGCTTACCAAGATTCTATATAACTCCTGAATTAATGAGAGAATTTGTAATAACTCACACCTAGATCAAAGGAAAAACATTGAGAGTTACATAGACCAGATATGAAATGTCGAAATAATTTAAAAGAAGAAGTTAAAAGTTAAAGATTTTTTTTAAGACTTTATTTGAGAGAGAGAGAGAGAGCACGTGTTAGGCATGAGCAGACAGGGAGGGAGAGGTACAAACCCACTCAAATACTGAGCATGAAGCCCGATATGGGGCTCAATCTCAGGAACCTGAGATCATGATCTGAGCCAAAACCAAGAGTCAGATGCTCAACTGACTGAGCTGCCTAGGTGCCCCCAAAACTTGAAACTTTTTTCTATCCATAAGGCAATAGCCAATTACATTTCAACACACAATGTATTCATCTATGAAAAAAATTACTTATACTACTGCAGGTTATCTATAATTTACAGAGTTGCAAAATATCTCAAAGTCAACGAAAAGTGCAAAGCCCTCATAAAACAAGATAATCAAGATGGGAAGATAATCAGAAATTTCTCAGTTCATTTCACGTTTCACAATTTTTTCCTGCTTTCAAATGGAAACGTCCTGTGTGTCTCTTTACCCTTGACCTTTTAAGCATGGAGTTTGAATGATACAGGATTATCCATACACTTACTTTTTCAAGGCCTTGTATTTTCCTTGATCAGTAGATATTGTAATCATTTTTTGTCCATTCTTTATTAATTGTATCCCATGTGCCCTATATAAATGAGAAACTTATTAAAGTTCTTATATTTTAATCCCTTCTTTCCCTGGTTTACAGAGATACTGTAATATGCACATCTTTGGTTATAAATTACTACATTCCAATCTATCTCCTTCTTTTCCTCTCTCTCTCTCTCTCTCTCTCTCTCTTTTACACACAAACTTAACACATTATAAACTGGAGATATATAGTCTAACTTATTAACTGGGATCATCTCTTGGTGCTATGTTGTATGATATGCTTTATTACCTTTCTTTCCACTCATATTTTAAAAAATATTTATAACAAAAGTATTCCTTTTTTCTTTTTTAAGTATTGAAGAATATAATATTAAATTTCATTAAACACAAATTGCTCTAAAATAATGCACTTTGAAATTACAACTCATCATTGCTAATCTGTAGAAAATTATATTTTATTTATTATTATATTTTATTTTATATTATTACATATAGATATTTTATATTCTGTGAAAGCTCAAGATACAAAGCATGCTATGCCTTTATTTTATCTTTTATATTTATCTGTAAAAACTAGATGTAACTAACTTCTTTAATAGGACTGAAAGTTGAGTCTTTAAAACAAACATGATGCCTTGGCATATTGCTTCTTTTATTTTTCATTTGGAATAAACAATTAATATGTGAAAACAGAAATCTGCACAAAAGAACAAACTTACTTTTCTATTTCTTATTTGTGCATTTGTTGTTTTGCCAGCATTCTAAATCTTATCATATTTTAAAATAACTCCTCCCTGATAAATTTAATTCTTCAAATACATAGACATTTTTAATCCCCTTTCTGGTTTAAAGACAGACACATTCTTAGTACCGAATAATGTTTACTCAACAAATTTCTGTTGCATGTACTTAAAGGGAACTGGAAAATAATAATAATAATAATAATAATATGTCCCTTCAAAAGGTACTTGTTATATTATAGGAAATTTGAATTGTTAACTTGATCACCAAGTGTACCTCAAGTGAAAGCAAATTTAACGCTTCCTTTCATCATTTAAAAATTCTGTGAAGGGAATGGAAATTTATTCATTTTTATGATAAAATGCAGTTACCAAAGAGAATTTGTATTTTATAAATTTCCAGTTGTATATCTTATTCCTCCTGTTGTCATGCTTTTAAACTTCTGGGAAAGAATATATTCTCTGATACTAATGTCCTTTGAATGAAGGGTATTTTAAGTAGAAATCTATAGTGTTTTATATGGTTGAAACTCATTTTTACTTATTTTAAAAATACATTAAAGGTTTACTTTTTTCCTAAAGATAAATAGATATTTTTTTAAATAAAAAAAGAAAAATAGTCCTGAAAAGAGGTAATTTGGTAATTAGGTGATGTACAGAACAAACATGAAACTATGTGTGTATCAGTTTTTCTGTTATTTCTTTTTCAGGCATATAATATTGTGAAAAAAATATTAATGATAGAAATGGTTTAGAATGATTTTTATATCAAAATAACATTTTACATAGATACGTTTTGGTTTTAATATTATATTGTAATTTTTTAAATTATATTCCTCAAAGGCTCCAAAGCTTAGTGATTTGGACAAATATATTACTAAGATTGATCAACTCTTATACCACTAAAATAAGATAGTTCTGCTTAGGGCACCTGGGTGGCTCAGAGGGTTAAGGCTTTGCCTTCAGCTCAGGTCATGATCCCAGAGTCCTGTGATTGAGCCTTGCCTCGGCAGGGAGCCTGCTTCCCCCTCTTTCCAGCCTGCTTGTGATCTCTCTCTCTGTCAAATAAAAACAAAACAAAACAAAACAAAAAAAACTCTTAAAAGATTAAGAAACAGATAGTTCTGCTTAAAATAATATAAATTCACTTTAAATAATTTTTAAATATAATATTTTTGCTTCCAACTCCACAAAGTTTTTAGAAAGAGAAGATTTAAAATATAGAAATATTTAATCAACATAGAAATATAGGTTAATAATTTTCAAAATAGAAAAGGTAAAGGATCCATTTTCTTACAATAAAAATAAATACAAAATAAATGAATAAATCATTCCATATAGTATTTTAAAAATATTTCCCAAATAATTGTATTGTCAAAATAGATATTTAGATTTCAATCATAGAATAAAGACAAGTAAACAATATTCAAAATAATGCTATCGATATCATGGAATGTATTCAAAGTTTTTTTCACAAGCTAACAAAGGCTTGCAGCTTCACCTATTAAGCAATATTATCAGCAATTTTAAAAGATATTGCAGTTAAGAAAATAAGCACATTCAATTTTAAAAGTAAAAGGAACAAAAATAAGCTAAAATAGTAAAGTATAAAATAATAAATTAGGTTTATATATCTAAAATCTGTACTCTTATTAATTTAATCAAAGAATTTAAAAAAGATTTCAGTCACAAGAACACAAATTAAGAATGAAAAATGTATGGGGCGCCTGGGTGGCTCAGTGGGTTAAAGCCTCTGCCTTCGGCTCAGGTCATGGTCCCAGGGTCCTGGGATCGAGCCCCACATCGGGCTCTCTGCTCGGCGGAGAGCCTGCTTCCTCCTCTCTCTGCCTGCCTCTCTGCCTACTTGTGATCTCTGTCTGTCAAATAAATAAAATCTTTAAAAAAAAAAAAAAAGAATGAAAAATGTAAAATCACAAATAGAGAGTAGACAGATGAGTATTTGGAATTTCATATGAATATGAAAAGAAATGTGTAATATTCTAGAAAATAAAAATTGATCCACTTAAATGTGGATATAAAATAAACAAAAGAAAAAAATGAGAATAGTTTTTGCTGTACTCTTCCTCGTAACATTTGATATACAATATCTTTTCAATTATTTAAGAAACAAATATAGATAGTACTATTTAAACCATTCTAGATAAAAAAAACAATAAGATGGATTTTTTCTATTGATTTCAAATATATAACAGTCGTGATACAACTCCAAATGATAATATCATGAAAAGACAATTATAGTCTCATAAAAACTTGTATATTCATACAAATTACAAGTAAAATAAAAATTTAAAATAACACATATTAAAATAAAAATTATTCAAATAAAGTTTAAAATGAAAATATTAAACTATATTGTTTAGGAATGTAGCTACAGCTAACAAAATCACAATAACAGTCAAACTGTCACAAAAGTCAGAATGAGCAAGTTTGACCACAAGGAAGCAGGAGTCCTCTTCAGAGCCATAAATGTTGAATTAATCACTGTCTGTTGCTCACAATATAATTCTTCATATATACATGCACATATATATATACACACATATGCATGTACATACAAAGAGTTTATTCATTTCTTATGTGTTTTATATTGCACAATAAAATACTGACAGAGACAGGGAGAGAAGGCAGAGCTCTCTAATTAGCCATCTCTGGGAGTTCCACTCCCTGATTTAGTATGTATTCCCATTCTAATGGTGACCTTACATTACAACCCTTATTTCATTGTCAAACCCAGTAGCCACTAGAACAAGACCACTAAGAGTGTAAACTCTTCAGACAGACTTTGACTCTGGCACTTATTTTTGGTTGGGGGGGGTGTCAGGTAGAGGAATAAATAAATAGAAAATAATTGATTCATAAAACATAAGAATAAGGCAAAAAGAGAGGCTCTGGAGCCACTGTCTATATTCAAATCTTGGCTTAACTACCAAAGAATCATGCCCATAGAGAAGTTACATAACTTCCAAATTCCTTATTTTTCTTATTCTTAAAATAAAAACAATTAAAATATGTACCCTCTTAGCTCATTCTGTGGGTTCTAAAAACTAATATGCCAAAATATTTAGAACAGTCCTAGACATAAAGTATGTAATATATATTACTTGTTCTTTTAAACAATAATGTGTTTGGATATTCTATGGAAAAA